>NW_026864565.1:0-79360 GCF_026571515.1 Ruditapes philippinarum
GGCACTGACCAAAGATAGAGTAAAGCATGAGTGGTGTTCAGTGCAAGATCGATATATTTATTTTGTATAGCAAAGTAAATTTGCAAGTCATTTTGGAATTTGATATAACAGCCATATATATGAATATATTTTTCTTTAGCTGCTTGCTCCTAAATGCAATCGTAAGGATAAAATAAATTTATAAACAAACCATTTTGTTTAATTTAATTTTAAACAATATGTCATCGTGAAAAATTATTTGTATAGTTTCTACGAAACGAAATTGAATACTTTACAAACATAAAACATGTATAATAGGATATTAATTAATTGTCGCCAACCATATATAGAGAATAATTTACGACAAAATTAATGGAGAAACGAGTTAAGGCAAGTATCTAAGTATCTTCATTGATAATATCTATATAAAGTTTATTTAAAAACTTCTCCGTAATAAAGCCTATTTAACTTAACACTCTATTGCACCTTTTATCTCAAAGACATATCCTGATTCCATTCTAATTCTGTCCATTATTATTTATTTTGGAAAATAAGGATCGCAATGATACTATTGTAGAGCTAACCAAGGCGACACTGATGCACATGCTTCTTTTTGTCTACACAGGGGGCTAAAGCTGTTAGATATCAGTACTGGCATCATAGTGTAACATTTATGATCTTAGTTGAATTTTATTACTATATCGTCAATTACATCTAATTAGAATCATAATTGTTGTAGCTCAATATGACGCCTTTATATCTAAGTTATACAAGAAATAAACAACAAGCACAAGACAAGTTGACGCTACTATTCTTTGTCATTCCTAGACATTATTAAAATGTTTATATCTTAATGATACAAAAAGGTTCCAAGAGACAGTAGTATATTATGTTAACAAAATGTTTTTATTGAGATATCATCATTTACATGTTTTATTAAACTTGGAAAAACGATCTTAAGGATAACAAAACATCTCATTTGAAATATCATTATTTAAAGTTTTTATCGAACATGCAAAACAAACAATTGCTTAAACGCTTCAGTAGGATACGAATGTCTAATGGTATTGAATATTCTTAAGTTGTTCTGTTCATTTTATTTTGTCCATTTGTCATTATATAATTAAGAGCTGTATGAAGAAAAGTACTTAAGTCGGTATAATTTGCAAACATATAATGTGAGCACAGTGTTTCTTGTTTTACATATTAAGACACATATAATGTGAGCACTATGTTTCTTGTTTTATGTAAGACATTTTAAAGACTTCAGTAACACTTTATTAAGTACATGTTGCTGAAATGATTAAAGTGTGTTACGGGTACAAATCAGTACTATTATAATAAAATACTATTATAATAAGTATTGAAATACTTAACATGACATAGTTAAATAAAACTTCAACTTTACTATGTAAGGCAGTACTGAAGAGAAACAGCGTGACTTTGTATAAAATACCACTTTAAGAAGTTAACATTTACAACAACTTAAATGACACTTAAGATAATGTTTTTTTAATTAATTTAAATAGAACTTAAAATGTACCCTGGTAAGGTATTGCTTCACAAAAAGCGTGTCACTGAATGTTGTTTTTTTTTTCGTGCTTTATTTAGTAGAACTACTTTAATATCATTTAAGATGTGTAATTCACTCCAACCAGGTATTCAAAAAGATAAAGCCTTCAGAAAATTGTATTTCATTATTCCCATGTAGCAAAATAATTTCCAGAAATATAATTTTCAACTTCTTCCAATGAGTATCAAATGTATTGCTTTGAATAACATATTGTGCAATCATCGCAATATTAAATTGTAGTTTATGGTTACAATATATATGTTCATGAATTACACCCGATATTGCATTTAATGTCAACCCTTTCTAGACAATATTTCCATGATTTTGATTTACGGGCAATCATCCCGGAAATAATTAAGCTGTAAAATGTTTCAATTCATTATGTCTCTTTGTAGAAACATAATTTTTTGGTACTTTTTTTGGACGACACTGTTTGATATATAACAGTCTTTTGACAATTTGAAAAAGTATCTTGGTTAATATGTTTTTCTTTCCGTAAAAACATAAGTAATATCTTTTTAAATAAAGTTTTGTACTACCCATTTAAAATGGGCAAATAGATGTTTGTAACTCTGGCATTCATCTAACATGTTAAATAACAAAGTATTTGACTACACAACACAATTACAAATTAAAAAATGTGCAATTATCGAAATGATATTAAAAATGCTTAAATGAAAGAAATATATTTACTATAATCATTTATGAATTTACTTACGTTTAATTTTTTTTCAAACAACACATTAGATGATATTATTATAGTTATGTTATATGAGTATAAACAGAGCATGCCAATTAAATTTATTACATTTCATTTTGCTATAAGATAAAACAACGTCCTTGGTATCATTTTGTTTTTGCAAAAAATCCAAAAAACAACAAACAACAACATACAACAACATTATCAATGACAAATATCTAGCTGCTTAAAGTGACATTTCATCGAAAATATAGATATGACTGCGTTGCTTCTGTCCTTAATTTGATTGAGAAATGAAATTATCAGAAGGATACTGGTACAATGTATGGCTGATCTTAACGATTGTGCCTACATGATGTCTATGCATCTCGTAATATCATATCAAAATAGAATACATTAATAATATTAATTATATATGTTGCTGGCGGAATATACTTGACATAAAGCTGCCCGCGGCCGAAAAGAAGAAAAGACCATCTGTGGTGGCAGAATTGTATGATATAGAGCTAAATAACAGTCGTTAAGTCATACTACATTACAAACCATGTAGCATATTGGTTTACATGTATATACAAGGCCTGTAAGTGTCTATGAAAGCTCGATAATATCATATTGTTATATTATTTCGTTAAAGATATACTATGCTCAAATTCACATTTAAAACTATTTATAATTACTACACAGTCTCTTTGTAAATATAAAATAAACATTTTTTAACTTTACACAAAGTATATATGTTGTGTTTTAAATTCTACACATCATGGGTGGTTACACTATGAATATATAGTGTCATTAAAAAAATCTGGCAATTTTTTCAAGACTAGACCAATTTACTTGATCGGTAATAGGGCACACAGCTTCCAAAAGATAATGTATTCATTCTTTTGTTCAAATTGGACATTTTCGGTAAAAATTACATAGATTTCAAAAAACTTGTGTGATTAAAATTTTAACCCGAGGATGAGCAATAAGTCGTGTCAATTTAAACTCCATATCGTATCTAATTCTTAAAATCATTAAAATTAATTTAATTACTAACTAAAGGTTATTTGTAAGATGGTTAGCACTTTCAAAAAAATCAAGTAAGTATATTTTGATAGTTACCGTTTTGAAATATAGCTTTGTTTATTCATTTTAGAAGATAAATGTCATTACACATTACACATTATCAAATTTAATCATCTTCTCATATGACAAAGTGAATTATGTATCCTGCACACATATTTATTGAAGGATCGAAAACAAATTATGTATTGTATTTGTAATTATGTATGCGCATACAATAGTTTGTACTATTCCCAAACGCGACCATATTGAAAATAAGATCTTATTTCTCTAACAAGACTCGAGACCGAAGCAAAATTTACGGTAACATTTTCAAAAACAATAAAGCATCTTGTGTTCCTTTTGTTACAGATATATAGTGTAGCTAATAATAACACTGGACATTCAAAATAAATAAAAACATTAATATTATTGTTAATATCTTTAGGGATTTGACTATTATGGTCTAAAACATGAGCGAAATAATCACAAAAAAAATTCCTTTTCATATTTGTTAGGATATGAATAACAAAAAAGCGAAAGCTGAAACAATAACAGAGGGGAAATTGTTACATAAAAACATGATCATCAAATTTGAAAATGGTTATGAACTACTTTTTCGCTCTTTAGCTAGAACATGTTACGTTAATGACAAGGTAATAGTGTCATTAGTTTCCAGACTGTCGTAAATACAACTATTATGATGTGGCAAGTTTTTGTCTAATGTTCTTTCTTCATATACTCCATCATCTTCTAATATGGTTTTAGTGCAAACTTGTTACTTTATTAAACTAATAGTAAACACCTTTTTACTCTTTAATACGCTACATATTATGTGTCAATTACAGACGTTAGAATTAGCGATGTCTACAAATATTGTTATGTTATTGAAAAGCTTAGTTACTGCACTAGAAATGATTAAACTATTGGAAAGGATTGTTAGAATATTTCGGGAAACTTTTATTATCTCATTTTGTTTGATAATTATCGTGTTAGTATTTGTAAAAAAACATAGGTATATGTTAAACATTTGAATTTTTTAGTCAGGTTACATGGAAATATCTTTCAAATAACATCTTGGTGGCTATGACATTTAATCTTTTACTTAAATTTCCTATCATTTGAAACGCTTATATAATACCTCCATTGTTGCCAAAGAGTCATTTCTTAAAAAGAAATATAAGACATAATTATCCTGCGATGAAAACTTTCTTTTAAATATACCGACATTTAATTACTATGCTAGTCTACCAGTATAGCAGTGCAATGCCAAATGTCTCTTTCTATTTAAATCATGTCATCATAATGCAGAATATAAGCTGAATATTGGACAGATACACTGGCTAGCACAGCTGCTATACCGTTTTTTTCTGTTGATTTTTTTAACAAAATTTGAGACACTTGATTTTGAACGATTAAAAATAAAAGGATAGTTATTCCATGCAGTATGATTCTCTTAATCTTTTAAAAAATCATTCTTTTACCATCAGAATGGTACTTTTGTTGTACATTAGAGAAAGATAACATAGGAATGAAGACATATAGTTCGTGAAATGTTGGCTTTATTCGAAAGAATTAGATGTTTATATTTTCTGATGTCAAATACGACGTATGACATAAACTAAAAGAAACGTTGGAGAATCGATGTCAATACAAAATTCCTTGCAAATGAAAGAAGCATGTACCTGTACTCCATTTATCTATTTAGTTCGTACTATGTGACACCTTATCTTGAGCATTTTACACGCTGTCATACATTTTGAAAAATAAATCGGAAACTGTATCAAAGCATGTAAACAGTTTTGATAGTACATCATTACAAATTCAAACACGCACATTTACAGTGAAAGATGAAAAGACGCAATGATTCACATGGTAATGCTATTTTTATTCGAAAGGCACATACGTTAACTGATATTTATTTCCGTTTTGACGAGAATCAATGAGTATAGTTTGCATTAAAAGCGGAAGTATTGTAGAAGAGGAAATATAAAAGACGATTAAAATCATAAAAAATGATAATGTTACTAAATACATTGACCCATTGCTCTACATAGAAAGTCAAACTGATATTTTTATTAATTTTTTAGAAAATAGAAAAGAATAGAAAAGGGAATTTTGATACATCTTACTTATTATCAATACACGTAATGGGATTGTTATATATCTGTTAAGTCTACAGACTGTCGTAAATTAGGAAATAATTACACAGACTGTGTCCTATTTGGAAATAAAACTTTGTTCATCAGAAAAAAATGATTGTAAAATGAATCGATATTAATTTAGTCCCCAAATCATTGATGTAAAAAGTTAATATGCTGGCAGAATAAATTTATATTTAACAAAGTTTAAAATTTAATATCAGTGTTATTAAAAGCCTTTTTAGGACTGTTTTGGAGTTTCGGCGCGTACGAATTGACCACGGACAAAGTAAAAGCATGAGCAGTGTCCAGTGCAAGATCGATATTATTAATATTTACTTTGTATTACAAAGCAAATTTGCAAGTCATTTTGAAATTTGATATAACAGCCATATATATATATGGAAATGTTTTTTAAGCTGCTTGCTGCTTAAGGCAGTCGTAAGTATACATTTAATTTATAAATCAAACATTTTGTTTAATTTAATTTTAAGTAATATGTCATAGTGAAAAAACAATTTGTATAATTTCTACGAAATGACATTGAATACTTTATAAACATAATACACGTATAATGGAATATTAATTAAATGTCGTCAACTTAATATATCGAATAAATTTACGTCAAACCAAATGGAGAAACGAGTCAAAGCAAGTATCTAAGTACATTCATTGTTGAAATCTATATTAAGTTTACTTAAAACCTTCTCCGTAATAGAGCGTATTCAACTCAACTATATTGAACTTTTTATCACAAGGACATATCCTGATTCCATTCTTATTCTGTCCATCATCATTTATTTTGGAAAATAAGGATGGCAATGTGATATTCCCAGATAATTTTGTAGAGCTTATCAAGGCAACACTGATGCGCAGGCTTCTTTTGGTCTACTTTGGCGTCAAAAGCTTTCCGATATGAGTACTTGTATTCATAGTGTAACATTTTATTGTCTTAGTTGATTTTTTTTAATAATGAGATCGTCAATTTACATCTTCTTAGAATCATAATGTTGATGTAGCTCAATATGACGCCTTTACATCTAAATTATACTAGAAATAAACACCACACACAAGACAAAGTGACTCTACTATTCTTAGTCATTCCTAGACATTAACAAAATGTTTATAGCTGATACAAAACAGTTCCAAGAGACAGTATTATATATTGTTTACACAATGTTTCTATTGAGATATTATCATTAACATGTTTTATTAAATTTGCAAAAACAACCACAACCTTTATGTAAACAAAACGTCTCGTTCGAAATATCATCATTTAATTTTTTATCGAACTTGCAAAACAAACAATTGCTTAAACGCTTCAGCAGTAGAATACGAATGTCTAATGGTATTGACTATTCTTAAGTTGTTCTGTACAATTTAATTTATTAATTTGTCATTAAAAGCAGTATTAAGAAAAGTGCTTAAGTCGGTATAAGCTGCAAACATACAATGTAGGCACTATGTCTCTTGTTTTTTACTTCAGTAACACTTTATTTAGTACATGTTGTTGAAACGATTATGGTGTTGTACTGGTATAAATAAATACTATTATAATTAAAGAGTATTGAAATACTTAAGATAATATCGTTAATATAAACTTTACGATGTAAGATAATGCTGAAGAGAAACAGTGTGACTTTGTTTTAAATACCACTTTAAAAAGTTAACATTTATAACCACTTAAATGCCACTAAAGATATTGTATTTTGTTACATTAATTTAAATATAACTTCAAATGTTTCATGGTAAGGTATTGCTTACAAAAAAGCGTGTCACTAAAAGTTTGCTCGTGCTATATTTAGTAGACTTCTTTAATATCATTTTACACTGGTAATTCATTTCAGTCAGGTATTCAGAAATAAGAAGTCTCCCAAAAATAGTTTTTCATTATTCCCATACATATTATGTAGCCGAAATATAATTTTAAACTTTTTCCAATGACTATCAAATGTATTGGTATGAATACATGTAACGCGATGTGCAATCATTGCAAAATTAAATTGTAGTTTGTGATTACAATTTATATGTTCATGAATTTCACCCGATAATGCATTTAATGTCAACCCCTTCTAGGTAATATTTCCATGATTTTAATTTACGTTCAATCCTCCCGGAAATCATTAATCTGTAAAATGTTTCAATCTATTATGTCTCTTTGTAGAAACATAAATTTTATGGCACTTTGTTTGGATGACACAATTTGATATATAACAGTCGTATGACAATTTGTAAAAGAATCCCGATAAATATGTTTTTGTTTGGGTAAAAAAAAAAGTTATTTAAATATCTTTTTTTTAAATAAAATTTTGTACTACCCATTTGCTATAAGATAAAACAAACTTCCTTGGTATCATTTATTCTTCATGTGGAAAAACATTATCAATGACAAATATCTGGATGCTAAAAATGGCATTTCATCGAATATATAAATATGACACAGTTGCTTCTCTCCTTAATTTGATTGAGAACTGAAATTATTAGAAGGATACTGGTACAATGCATGGCTGACCTTAACCATAGTGTCTACATGATGTCTATGCATTGCGTTACATCATGTCCAAATAGAATACATTAATAATATTAATCAATTATGTTGCTGGCGAAATATATTGGAGATCAAGCTGCCCGAAAATAAGAAAAGACCATTTGTAGTGGCAGAAATATATGATATAGAGCCTTAGAACAGCCGTAAGGTCATACTACATGACAGACCAGTCTATAAACAAGGCATGTGAGTCTCTATGAAAGCTTGATAATATCATATTGTTATATTATTTCGTTTTCAAAGTCGTGCCACTTTAAACCCAATATCGTATCTAATTCCTAATATCATTAAAATTAATTCAATTACTAACTAAAGGTTATTTGTAAGATGGTAAGCACTTTCAAAAAATTCAAGTTAGTATATTTTGATAGTTACCGTTTTAGAATATAGCTTTGTTTATTCATTTTAGAAGATAAATGTCATTACACATTATCAAATTTAATCATCTTCTCATATGACAAAATGAATTATGTAACCTGCACCCATATTTATTGAAGGATCAAAAACAAATTATGTATTGTATTTATAATTATGCGCATACAATAGTTTGGTTTGTACTATTCACAAACGCGACCATATTGAAAATAAGATCTTATTTCGCTAACTAGACTCGAGACCGAAGCAAGATTTACGGTTTCATTTTCAGAAACAATAAAGCATCTTGTGTTCCTTTTGTTACATATATTTAGTGTAGCTAATAATAACACTGGACATGCAAAATAAATAAAAACATTAAGATTATTGTTAATGTCTTTAGGGATTTGACTATTATCGTCTAAAACATGAGCGAAATAATTACAAAAACCTTCCTTTTCATATTTGTCAGGATATGAATAACAAACAAGAGCTGTCGGTAGGACAGCAACGCTTCACTATCTTTAGTGCTTGATAGTAAGAAAGCCTTGATAATGTAAAATTTCCTAAGTTAACAAAAGGGATTTTTTTCCCTTTAAATCCATGTTACAGTTATAGGCCTTGGAGAGAGTCCTATTATGCTCTCAAAGAGTATAAAATTTCATCTTGTGTCAAAGTCATATGTCAATGGACTTTTTTTTTAGGTATTACAAAAACTTTAAGTCGAAAAAGGGGCATAATTCTGTCAAAATGCTTGATAGAGTTACCTCCTTCTGTCTAAACGTTTGGGTCATGATGGTTAACAAGTGTGCAAAGTTTCAAAGCCATATGTCAATGGACTTTGAAAATATTTGAGGTATTACAAAAACTTTAACGTAAATTCTAAGTCGAAAAAGAGGCATAATTCTGTCAAAATGCTTGATACAGTTACCTCCCCTGTCTTCAGGTTGGGGTCATGATGTTTAACAAGTGTGCAAAGTTTCAAAGCCATATGTCAATGAACTTTGAAAATATTTGAGGTATTTCAAAAACTTTAACGTAAATTCTAAGTCGAAAAAGGAGCATTATTCTGTCAAAATGCTTGATACGGTTACCTCCCCCTGTCTACAGGTTGGGGTCATGAGGGTGAACAAGTGTGCAAAGTTTCAAAGCCATATATCAATGGACTTTAAAAATATTTGAGGTATTACAAAAACTTTAACATAAGTGGTTACGCCGACGCGGACGCCAACGCCGACGCCGACGCTCGGATGACTACAATAGCTCTACTTATTCTTATCGAATAGTCGAGCTAAAAAGCGAAAGCTGAAACAATAACAGAGGGGAAATTGTTACATTAAAACATGATCATCAAAATGGTTATGAAATATATTTTCCGCCGGTTAAGTGAAGCGAATAAGGCGGTAAATAATTTCCTTTGGATTGGATAGATCTTTTGAATGTACCAATCAGAAGTTGTTTTGTTCAATTACGTATGCACGAAATACTGTGCATTATGAATTGTAATTGAAAGTCATTCAGCTTTGGGTATCGATACTGTACAGTCGCTTTAATTTTTAAACATGGATTCTTCACCTTCTCGTCAAACTGAAGTTCAACAATCTGATATCAACCAAACGTTGCAGTTGGTACTCGATCAATTAAAAGGGCAGCGACAAGAAATCAGTTCTTTGAGAGAAGACGTTAAAGGAAACAATTTTTCCGTCACGTCGGAGGTCAAAAAGTTGAAAGAAAAAGAACTTTCGTGGAAGAAAGAAGGTAACAAGATTCAATACACTTTCAACTATCAAGTGTCTGATTTGGTTGGACAAGCCACCTGGGCTATTCAAAACAATAAACTTGATTACGCATTGGACTTGTTGAAGGAAACTGACGAAAAAGTTCACCAACGTAATAAACTCATCCGAATTGCAGACACGAGTGAGGGTGGCTGGGAAACGGTGCGCCAATACGAGACTAATCCAGTTGCCAGCGATAGTGAGGACGAAAACAAAATATCTAAGGCAGAAAACAGGGCTTTACGTAAACGTAAACGAAGTCAGCAGAAAAAGTCGTCTACATCGCAATCTAAGAATGCATTACCTCCAGGGCCTCATTCTAATTGTGGGAATCCTCAACTTCAGTCATGGGGTACGCAGAATTCCGCTTCGGCCACCTTCCAGGCAGGGGCAAGTACATCTAATTTTCGTCCCTACTCAGGAAAGGTATATGGCAGCTGCTTCGCATGCGGGGATTTCTCCCACTACAGGAAAGACTGTCCATACGTGTCAGGCACTTACACCAGGCAGAGGTATCCAACCGACAACGCCCAGAACAGAAAATGAAACCGCCAATTTGACAGATGAGTATTCTATTTATAGATGTAACTGTATTGATTTTCACGGTGAAAGTTTCACCCATGATTATTTCGAGTACGAACAGGGTCAGAAATCTATTATTGTAAAAGATAGGTTAAAACAAAATGTGAAATTTTGGCAAACAATTGGAACTAATGAATTTATTTTGGATGTTATCACAAACGGGTATAAAATTCCTTTCTTTTCTTTGCCACCTGCATGTATTTTAAAGAATAATAAATCTGCTTTAGATGAAAGTAGTTTTGTACATGAAGCAATTACTGATTTATTATTGAGAGGGTCGATTCAAAAATGTGATAAAATTCCTACTGTTGTTAATCCTTTGACAGTTTCAGTTCAGTCATCAGGGAAAAAACGTTTGATACTTTATTTAAGGCATGTAAACAAACACTTGTGGAAACAGTCTGTAAAGTACGAGGATATCAGAATCGTACTCAATTATTTTCAACCCGATTGTTACATGTACAAATTTGATATTCATTCTGCTTATCATTTCATTTCAATATTTCCATCTCATACTGATTTTTTAGGTTTTTTCATGGACTGATGAATATGGCAAAACTACATTTTTCAAATTTTTAGTATTACCTTTTGGAATAAGTACAGCCCCATATATTTTTACCAAATTAACAAGGCCTCTAATTGCAAAATGGAGAGGAGAAGGGAAAATGATAATTATGTTTTTAGATGATGGTTTCGGATGTGATAAAGATTTACCTGGTTGCCAAGATACTGCACTTTCAGTAAAAAATGATCTTCTTGAATCTGGGTTTGTCCCTAAGGCAGAAAAGTCTTTGTGGGTACCAGTGCAAAATCTTGAGTTTTTGGGGACTATTCTTGATTCTACTCTAAACAGTGTTTATATACCTGATAGAAGGGTTCAAAAGACGTTGAATACTTTAATGGATGTTGAAAATTCCATAAAGAAACACAGGCGGGTTAATGTGAAAAAAGTTGCCAGTTTTGTAGGTCAGATTATATCTATGTCCATTGTGTTGGGTCATATTTCTCAAATAATGACACGAAATTTAAGCATAGATACAGCCAGCGCATTTACAAATTTACAAATTTTGAATATTAACAAGTTACATATTGTTGATATTTTCACTAAGTGTGTCTATAGTGACGCCAGTGTCACAGGATTTTCAGGTTATGAGGTGGAAACTGTAAATGGGGTGGCTCATGGTTTATGGTCAAATACTGAAAAGTTAAGATCCTCTACTTGGAGAGAGTTAACTGCTGAATTTAGAGTTATACAATCTCTTAGACAAATATTGATAGGTCACAAGGTCAAATGGTTTACGGATAACCAGGCTGTTAGCACCATCGTTAAAAAAGGGTTCACTTTGTTTCCAGAATTTTGTACTTCACAACAGCAGGTGTCAAGTGCCGTGTGGCAGCCGTAAAAAGTTGCCCCGTACTTCACTTTAGTGTTGTTATATTTTCTGGTCCTTCGGGATCATTGATGCCAACACTATAAAGTGTTGAGAATTGAGTACCGCTCAAGCCGGTGCTAGGGGGCGTGAGGGATGTTGCACTTATTCATTATCCCTCATGTACAGACTCAATCAAACCGAGTATGCAATTCTTATGTTATTTTGTTGTGATTAATGCTTCCGAGGGATCACTTTGTTTCCAGAATTTTGTACTTCACAACAGCAGGTGTCAAGTGCCGTGTGGCAGCCGTAAAAAGTTGCCCCGTACTTCACTTCAGTGTTGTTATATTTTCTGGTCCTTCGGGATCATTGATGCCAACACTATAAAGTGTTGAGAATTGAGTACCGCTCAAGCCGGTGCTAGGGGGCGTGAGGGATGTTGCACTTATTCATTATCCCTCATGTACAGACTCAATCAAACCGAGTCTGCAATTCTTATGTTATTTTGTTGTGATTAATGCTTCCGAGGGATCACTTTGTTTCCAGAATTTTTTCATCTTTACCCAAGTGCTCGATACAATATACTATATATTCAGAATTTTGGTTTTGTTGTTGTTCTATTTAGTTGATACAAATAGATCAGTAAAGGTCAAAGGAACTACTTTTTTGCTCTTTAGCTAGAACATGTTACGTTAATGACAATGTTATAGTGTCATTAGTTGTCAGACTGTCGGAAACACAAAACTAATGATGTTGCAAGTCTCTAATGTTCTTTTAACTTTGCATCATCTTTTTAATATGATTTTTGTGCAAACTTGTTACTTTATTTATCTGACAGTAAACTCCTATTTACGCAGCATAACATATATTTTGTACTTTATGTACTAGAATATGGGATGTCTGCAGATTATTATTTAATAGCTTAGTAATTGTACTAGAAATGACAAAACCATAATGTATAATTTTGGAAACTATTACTTCATTTTGTTTGTTAATTATCGTGTAAGTTTTAACAAAAACACACAGAAAAACACGAAAACCGGTTAAACCAATAGATGTTCCCTAGTGTCGATTTGACATTTTCAATAAGGAAATATGTTTGACATTTTCAATAAGGAAATATGGAAATATCGAATAAAACATTGGTGCCTAAGACATTTATTCCCTGATTTCTGTTATTTAAAATCCCGCCTACATGGCCTAAGGGCGCATATTTATAGATGGAATTTAATGCTTAAAGCCCTAACCCTAGGTACATGTCCAGGAGATTTTCCGCATGGCTTGGTAATTTTTTGCACTGGCGATTTGTTCTTTGTCTATATAAATAAATATATTTATCTAACATATTGGTTGATTTTTTTAATACTCAAAGAAGAACAGAATATGAAACAGCTCATACTAAAACTTCAACGTCAACTTCAAACCCGAAGACATAATAAAAATTTTATAATAATATGCAATATATTGAGATACCAAATATACAAAATGTTGTTTTACATGAAAATACGACATTAGAAAAAAGGTACAAATTGCAAAAGCGCGTAAAAAAAAGGCCAGAATGAGTTTGACAGCAAATAAGTATTAATTAATCATCTCAAGAAAGTAGAGCATGTCCTATATACTTCTCTATCAGCTGATTTGATATACAAAACACAGTAGCAATTTTATAGTTAACTTTGAAATCTTCAAAATATAAAAAAGTAATGTTACAACAGTCATTAAAATATCTGATTAATACGTATATAATATTATAATTACAATATAATACAATTGAGAAAAGAATAAACGAGGCTTCGTAAACACGATATGTTTAAGTTTCTCTTATTTTGCTCATCCATTTAAAGTGAATGCCAATATCAGAAATAAAGAAGCATTTAAATGTTCAGCAAATTTGATTATTTGAGTAAAACTTCTGAACATCTGTGAGAGAAACATAAATTCGCACGAGCTTTTTTTTATTAGGCTTAAGCATATTTATTTTCTGTGACATTCTTGTATTTGAATAACGTGTCCCGTTCGTTTTCAAAAAAGCTATAATCAAATAACATTTTAGAAATAAAGGCAATCTGATATACCCTCTATTAAGGAAAATGAATGAAACGCTTGAAGAATTAGAGAGTCTTAGCTTAGCAGTCCTCGTTCTATCATCGGAGCAAAATACTTCATTATTATTGTGTGAAGCTAGTTGATAGTGAAGAATCTTATCTAAAACTTAAGTGTAAATATGCTGTTATATCAATTACTATTTTTATACCTCACGATTCACAGTGGTTATTTCCCATTTATTTCTTAATGATATCTGTATTTCTTAATAAATTATGTTTGTTAATTTCCATAGAACAACAGTTAAAGTCCGTTCATTATCGCCTTCTATTTTTCATAGTGCTTAGAACCGCGTTTGTAAAAATAGTCGTGACGAAATCAAGTGAATATTAATGAAGCCAAAAAAAAAACTTGACACTAAGTATATTAGTATTATTCGTAGCTATCACTCCCGTCGAAGTTTCTAATTTCTTTAGAACAGCATGGATGAACACTAACATATACTTATAATATAAACTATCTAAAAATAACGGCTTAAAATAACCTAGTCAAAACCATGTCTCTGACATCTGCCATCGACATTCATACGTTTGACAAAGTTATATACTGACTGAAATATAACCGTAACGAAAATACACTCAATCTGTTAATTTTGGTAGATAGTATAAATATTGAAATGTAAAAAAGTCGAACAATTCGTTGAATTTATTTTTAGTAACATATGATTGTGACGTTTCCATTTTTGATTGCTGTTTATAAATGAAACTGACAAATATTACTGACATTTTATTCAATGTAGTATTTTTGTTATGACAACACATTACATTGTAGCATATATAGATAAAACACAAAATGTATACAATAAGAAACACTCACGCAGTTATTCCATCTGGAAGGTTCCCTATGTCTACCTTAGAATGTTTCCTGTGTTCGGAGACAATCTGTTCATAGCTTGCCGATCGCCGACGTCTTTTGACACTACACAGCCTCCATACTACCACAATCGCAAGTATGACTACCAAAACTGCAATCACTGATCCGGCAATGATAACAGCTGACGACACTGAAAATACACAGATAACAAAAGTTTAACTTTGTGTTTTGCTAGTTCTAAATATGAGCATATAAGGAAACAATGAAAATCATTTCAATATGTCAGATTAAAAGGATTTTTTTCCAGAGATGCACTTGTTAACACAATACAAATATGCATCTTCTTAAACAAGGGTCATGCAGTTCATTTTGAGAAATATTTCAGTTAAATTCTGTGGAAAGGTTTTTAATCGCCTACAATGTCATACAAAAATCGGTCTGAAGTGTGAAATTTCAAATCAATGTCTTCTATATTTGCTTTGATATAATTTGCAGACAGAACCTAAATCGGGAAGTTTCTAAATAAAAGGAAGTTGTCATTAAGTCAATATCCTAACTAGAATTATGGGTGTTAGTCAGTACTCCATAATTAGGATATCAAAGACATGTGTAAACTTTAAAAGGAAAGCGTGTCGCCTTTTTTGTGGATGAGGAGTTGCTTTTAAGGTTTATAACATCATAATAAAGCTATTGTTTTTTCACCCTGCGTCATCGTAAGAGGCGACCAGTGGATTCGAATTACTTAAGTCTATGCACCTCTTGGCTCCAGCAGGTGAGATGGTTTTGACCCGGTGTTGCTTTTAAATTTATCCTTTTCCTGTTTCCGCGCCAAATGTCGTAAATTGTGTTAGAGCGCCGTAAAACCAAACAAAAACAAAACAACAATTCTTGTTGACACTGCATTCAATAAATCCATCGTATATGGGTTTAGAAATGATCATTTTCATTTCCAGATGGTGCCATAGAAAACAAAAACAGTTCAACAAGCAATGCTAAAAACTATCTTGCAATAACACGGTATCATATAACATTTACTTTCTAAGAGAAAAATATATTTCTATACTATCGGGAATTGTTTTGTATAAACCGAACAAAAAACGCCAATTAGACTACAAATCTTGTGAAAGCATCTCTTTAGATGTAATAATAATGTCAGGGAAAAAATCTTATCCAGCCTAGTTTACTTAATCAGACAGTCAGAAGAATTTGTTAGCGAATTCCGTGGAGGCCAAACATTTGTTTTTATCTGTCGGTGAGACATTAAAAAAGGACAAATGGTCACTCAGGGAATATCTCCGTGTACCCACTGACAAATAAAAGAGCGATAATGGATACAATGATAGACTGCCATTGTGTTTTCCAGGAAATGTGTAATTCCCAGCTATTCCTTTATTACCTAAGCAACATGATCAATTAACAACGTCATCTCTAATACCCTAAGACAAAACAGCTATAAAACACACATAAGCAGCTTAAAATGTCTCATTCAAGGCCTACAAAAACAAAGCTGAAACCATTATCACACTCAATATCTAAAATGGACTTGTCCAGCTTTCAATCTGCACTAAACCATGTATCATATCTGAGAAAACGTCGCAATATGCACATACTGAATAGCTGTTTACGTATGTACAAAAACATCACTTTCATTGGACTCCAATAGTTATGAGAGGTTAGAATCACTCCGTAAATAACAAAATGGTTATATATGGCGGCTTGGAACGTTGCCTGTGAACGTTGCCTTTGCCTTGTTGATCTTTATTCTTTTTCTTTCTTTTTCTTTTGGTATATATGGACTCACAACAGTTTAAACTGATATTTATAATACTGCACGTTTGTAACGTCGCTTTTCATTGGATAATCGTGACGTTTATATAGTTTATTATATTCGGCTGCTGTCGATTAATGAAGATATCGCGCTTTAATCCTCTAGCGGCTCGGGTTATATATACAAACAACCGTTTATATAGGGCCATATAACCTGTCAAGAATCTTTATAACTAATAATTTATACTGATATATAATAAATTATTATATATATTCATGTCATAAATCTTTTTATCTCCCTAGAAAACTAAAATTGTCAGTATTTACTTAGTGTTTAACTGATTTGCGGCATTAATTAATATTAGCATTGCTTTGAAAACATATTATTTTCTCGTAAATATATTATATGAACAATTAAATCTTGAATTGCTGTCATTGAATAAAGCGAGAAAGGGAAACACGAATCTTTATTCTATACTATGTCATTAGCTAGAATATACGGATCCGTATTCTATACTCTGTTATTAAATAGAATATATGGAACTTTATTCTGTACTATTTCATTATATGTAGAGATAAAACGATCTCTTATACTTAACTTCCGCTCTGAAAGGCATCACCGTCTCATATTTTTAACTAATTACTTAGCAATGTCTGCGTAAGTTTTCTGTATGACCAATTAGGTTTATGATTCTAGGGAAACCCTTGAATAATTGACTTCATTTGTACTATGATTGTTATAACTGTTTGTACCTTAACGACACTTTCGTGTTATGTTACAAACGAATAAAACAAGAAACAGTAATAATGTGCGGAATTACTTTTTAATACCAGTTAATTAAACTGTACAAGTATAATACATTTGGACTAAAGGTGAAAAAAATATTTGTAAAAAACACATACAAGAAAATATTTTAGCACAAAAAAGAAAGTATTGTTATTAACTTATGAAGAATCCGAAGTAATTTGTTTTCTAAAATCAAAACCTTTACGTCACGTTCTCATTCTTTTTCAAAGACGATTAAAACATGTAATATATGAAATTACAGAATTAACAAAATAAGGCATATCCCCCGTCCAAGGGAACAAATACAATAAATTTCCCTTGTAGGTTTTAAGTGCAGGCCTTATATAAAAATATCATTAAAAATGAAGTTCAGCATACTTAACTCTTTATTATAATTAAAATAAAGTTGAAGCCTGAAGTGGTTAGACTTTTTTATAATATTATATAATATCTTGCGATATTGTTCCTCATAGCAACAGATAATTATTCTGCCATAACGCTCTTTGTGAGAGAGGGCACAAGGAGAGGGTCACAAGGGAATAGTAATCGTACTTTCCCCTTGTGCCCTTTCCTATTTTGTCTGGTGTTCAGTTGGGCTCCTTGTCTATCGCCCTGTGTGGCTGGACTTTGTTTGGGACGCGTTTATAGAATGCCATCCTTCCTTGTTGATCTTGATTTCATCATACAAATTCAATGTATTTTGTCACCGGGATGATTTCAGTAATTCACTTACATTTATACTATCTTACTAAATAAAATAATAAATCGGCATATAATTCTTTATAGGAATGAAAAGCCATATGTTACTGAATTCTAGAATAAATCGGCATAATACTTTAAATGAAATAAAAGCCATACGTTTTAAACCGCAGTAAAGCCTGTTGATGTTGAGGGATAATCCTTCCGGCTATTCCAGTTAATTCTAACCATAAAGCAGTAGCTAATGTCAAATTAATTTACTTTATCCAATATAATATGCCAATTTTTGAAAGATCAAATAGAATTGATCTAATGTTATTATGAGATCAGTATGTAATAGAAGTAATTTATTAATATATTAAAGTATATGTACATGTAAAATTTGGATTAATTGCAATTATATTACATTTTACATTAATTTCCATCTGGCATATAAGTTAGTCTACGACAACTCTATCGGAACACCGTAGCAAAAGTGATTCAATACAGTGGAAAAAAGAAAGAAAAACAGTGATATTTTGAAATTGATAACCGTAAATTTCCCATCGTAATCAGGCATACACAAAATTTGCAGAAGTTGTACGAGAACGTTACGCGAACGCACACTACCTTATAACACGCGCGAATGTCATTGCTGTTTTTATGTTCTACGTACGAAGCCTTTTATCCAAAGAATACAGAAAAAGCCGATGCTTTACTAATTAGTTACTTCATTGTTAAATAAAATAACCCTTAAATATTTGTAGATATTACTTAGGCGCTCTCCAACAATGAAACTGTAAAGTCACCATTTGACCTTTTTAGTGTCCGTTTGATATGAACCATCACAAAATGATTTTGATATTTAAATTTACTTATCTACAAAACACAATTAGTGTCCAACTTTATTTTTCATCCAATGAAAACGCTGTTTTTCTGTGCGTTAATTTTCATAGATGAACAAAAGACGATACTTTATCGAATTCCGTCCATAGTCGACTTCTATTTTTAAAGTACTTCATAGAACCGCATAGTGATGTAATAAAGTGAATGATAATAAGGCCAAATAAATCTTGACACTAAATATGTTAGTATTAACCCGTGCTGTTCTACAGAAATGAGAAACATTCTCCTGTCGCTATCGCTCCCGTCGAAGTTTCTAATTTCTGTAGAACAGCACGGATGAACACTAACATATTGCAGGCTCGGTTTGATATATTACTTTCATAGATAAAGTTGAGTCTCCCATAAAGTCAAATCTATTACAAATTGTACTTTGCACTTTAAATAATGTCAAATGTATTTTATTGTCGACCACTTCAGCATTTAAATGACTACCGCTACTCGTAAATTATCTAAATGTCAACCACAAGACTGTCTACATCTAAGTGAAATTATCTTCTGCGTAATAATTTCTTATACTAATTCAATTAACTTGCCCTTGCGCAAAGAAAAAATATCTTCCAAGCAATTAATACATTTATGAATAGGAAATATTATTCCGGAATTAAGATTTAACAACAAAACTCAATGCGTCTGTTCAATTAAGGGCAAAAGTTTATACGTAATTTAATCGTTCTCGTTCGAAACACTCTATCAAATAATTTGAGCCGCGTCACGACAAAACCAACATAGTGCGTTTGCGACCAGCATGGATCCAGACCAGCCTGCGCATCCGCGCACTCTGATCAGGATCCATGCTGTTCGCTTACAAACCCTATAACAAGTAGAGAAACTGATAGCGAACAGCATGGATCCTGATCAGACTGCGCGGATGCGCAGGCTTGTCTGGATCCATGCTGGTCGCAAACCCATTATGTTGGTTTTGTCGTGACGCGGCTCATTTAAAGAGAAAAGAGTCATGAGCTGTATCTTTAGAAATCGCATTTAAATTTAATATATAAATCATGGAAATGATATTGAAATTATTTGGCATTTTTATTTTCAGACACATGAATATTATCTTACAATTATCTTATATACGGAAGCACATCGGAGACATATCCGTATATTTTTTTATAAACTCGAAGTCACGAGTTCATATTTGTTCCCATTTCCAATGTAATTATTTCTTGACAAGACTTTTTAATTCTTTTAATTTCTGCGTGGTCACAGACGTATTATTTGTATAATTGCTTCTTTTTATATGATAGTGTGGCCATAATTAATATGCCGGCGTCTTTTCTTATTATTTCGTGTCCACGAATTAGATTTTTTTCCGTATTTTAGTTTTCTTTTCTTTTTTTTTATAATCACGAAGTGATATTTTCTTTCTTCTCTTTTTAATAATCTTATGGTCACGAGTTTATCTTTTTTGTCATTCGTTTTGAAGGCACATTGTGCCGCAGAATTGAATTTGAAGTTTTCTTTTTATAAAGGGTAAACATGATTTTAATAATGTTTAGAAAGTAGTTTAAGAAAACCAAAAGTGCTTAATCACACGAAGAAAGTAGAATCGAATCGAATGTGATATTGTTTGTCATAAAAGTAGCCAAAACTAAACAAATTAGTATTATGACTTCCATTCAAAGAACTAAATCACTACAACTGTTCTTATTGCCATAAGGCAACAGACGGAAACTTAAGTTCAGGTTATTGGCCAAAGTGTAACCTTTTGGAAATTATATCAGGACACTCAAAACAGAAAGCGTTTGGAAAGCAAAAAATAAAAGCATGCCGTGGCATTATGTGCCTTTAATATTTCTATGCCACAAACGAACATTTGTATGTGTGCGTGCGTGCGTGTGTTTACCTATCTTATTTTCTAAAAAATAAATCCATATACCCGTATGCCACCTTTTGTTCTTCCGTATGTTTATATCAAAGGAAAAAATAATCAAATGCTACACAATTCCCAGTATTTTTCATTTCACAAGAAATAGTGTCTATCCTGTAAACCAAGTATTTTCTTTTATTTGTCTCTAGGCTTTTATAGTAAATAATATTAACTTTAGGTATTAAGAAACCTCACGACATTAAATCATTAAGTGGTCTTGTACCTGAAGTGTTCGAATTATATAGTAATAGTTGGTGCTTTTTAAACAAAATAAACTCAATAACAGCGAAATAGTTTTTATCAAAAATTAATTTATTCCTTCGATTCTGTTCCGATTTTCTTTATCTATCTTGCAGAAGGACTATAATAAAGAAAATTACGTAAAATGTACTTTTCAAGAGCGTTTTCTTGTTCTCTGGAAGCTGTATTCACAGTCGGGCCCTGCGAATAAGTAAAAGTATCATTCTCAGTATCTGTATTCTCAGTATATGTATTCTCATTAGAATACAGCTTTGCACAATAAACCGAACTATAAAACGCACAAGAGCAACACTCTTAGTATAGAAATGTGTTATATATCTAACCGATGTATTCAAATATCTTATTGAAATAAAAGAAGTTTATTTGATGAGGAAGGTCAAACAAACTACATATTTCAATAATTATTTATTCGTTTTACCAAAGAATATATATTATTAATAAATGTTCATAATATCTTCATACAAGTCATATAACGCAAAGAGTGTCCATTAACGCTTTATCTCTTGCCTTCTATTTATGTATATACACGTATTCAATATATTCATGAAATTCAATTCTCTATGTATGTTCAGTTTCGAGGTAATAAACATTATCATAAATTGGTGTTAATTGACTGCCTTAACTCATAACTTGACTGACCCTTAGGTTTGACCCCCCCCCCCCCCCCACGAAGGATAACCTGGTATTTATTTCTGAAATTATAGCCGCAGTGAAAAATGTGCATCTATTTATTAATTAATATTCCATTTAATTGATATGCATGTATAATGTAAATGTAAATGGCATTTAGCAGACACATATACATATCAGTGAGCAAAGCATATGATTTAATTGGTGTCCTGTAAGGGGCCAATAAAAATGTCACCCGTTGACACTAAACCCTCGTCAGGACTTGTGTGTTGAAATTGAAAATTCGACAAATTGAATGTAAAATGCCGTTAACGTTAGAGTTTTTGCAAGAATGTTAAATCCTGTTACCATAATAAGTTTAAAGTGAAAATATAAAAAGAGATTTAAACAAAATTGACCTTCAGGGTTACTGTCGTTTAGAAACACATTCGAACTTTAATATTTTAAATTGTATATCTTTGGTAGTTTCTGTGAAATTAAAGGGACTCCACTGAGTTTTTTTGACATGACAGGGCTGGAAATATTTTTTCGAGACTAGTGTTCTATTTGATGAAAATCTAGACCAATAACATGCGTGCACAATTAGCCAAAATTGAAAAGCGTTGCAACGCTTTTCACAATAATCTGGCTAAGAACAGCACAAAATACGTTTTTTCAATTTACTTTTGAGAATATTTCTTACTAGTCATTTGAATATCTTACTGTTTTAGAACCCTTCCTGATCTATAGAGAAATTTAATTTCCATATTCTTCTCACGTCAGTGGAATTCCTTTAACTTTAAAGAAGACGAACAAAATCTTACATCCTAAAATAGCATCACTTTGAAAAAATGTAATTTTAGGATTATCTGCCCTTGTTATATAGCATTACATGTTGATAATCATAAGTGAATAAGTATATCACGTTTAAAGCGAATAGATTTTATAGTTTTTGAGAAAAAATTGGCGTTAACCTTTTGCGCTCATGTGATTTCTCTAGACCTTTTAATCCCAAAATGTGTATGACTCACGTCACGTTATGAAGTTTAATGTTGTAGATTTTCAAGTTTTTATATAAATGACCGTGAGAGAAAAATTAACCAAAAATGTAAAAGAAAATCAATTACTTGAGCTAGAAAATATTCTATTTCTGCCTGCATTTAAAGATATATAACCTTAAATTTGATAGTTGAAGAAAACTGGTAATTACTATATGTCTCTTTTGAAATGTTAACACATATCTTTTGAATGCAAACACTTCAACTTCAGAGAAGATGTATTACGTTTAAAACTCTCAAGAATACATGTAATCACATTATGATTATAAAGTGTCATTTAAAAATGGCAGTTTTTATAAGAATAGAACAAATTAATTTGACAATTAATAAGGAATGCAGCTTCTCAAAGAAAGTTTATACTTTCACTTATTCGAATTAGACATATTAAGGATGAATTTCCTACATTTCAAATACAAATCTGCAACTCAAAGATGAGCAAAGTATAACTTTAAATGTTATAAGCGTTGAAAGTACGCTTGTACTTATTTTCTGATCTATACATTGTCTTAGGATTTATTTATATGTAATCATTTGATTGAAAGCAAACGCTTTTTTCTAAGGATTATATCAATCACTAATCCTGTTTCCATGGAAACAAGGATTTTCATGGTAAAGAACTCTTTAAATGAAAGCAACGTGATTTCTTATTTTTGCCTAGGAACATAAAAGCTTATCTTAAATTAATCCTTTACTTAATAATTCCCAAATGTCCGAAAAAATAAGAATGTTTTGAAGTAAGTCTGAACTAATACCATTATTCTAAAACGGTGTGTTGGGGAATAATCATGATATTAAAAGAATTCATTATAGGATACATTTTCTCCATTAAACCCACATGCCTCCAGATGAGTCAAAATATTTCAATGAAATCAAACTTGAGAAAAATTTACTAACATTTAAGGAAAAGTAAACAGTTCCAAGATTCAAGTAACATTTTACATATTATGTGCGATAAATGACTGATTTTTCAGTATTTACAACTTTATTACTACTGCGTTACTAAATGCTATTTATGCATATTTTGACATTTTTTGGTAATTTACTTGGTTTGTAAGTGAAATTGATAATGTGTAAATTACTTCCTTTTGGAATATTTCACAACCAAATACATTTTCAAAAAATTAACATGAATTTCGAGGCATGGTGCTTTAAGTCTCGCAAATTCAATCTTTGCCAACATTTTATTAATTTTCACTACGTAATAGTAATCATCGGCAGAAATCTTAATGATATCAAATCTATATTCAATCTCATTAAAATCATATCCTAACTGTCGCTCCACTACGTGTAGCGAAGAGTAACGGAGCGAAGACAATGATCTGATTTAATGATATCATACATTGTACTGGCCATGTAACAATGATAAGTGATATCATATGTTGTTTTTTATTTTTTTATTTTTTTTTTATTTCAGTTTTGTTTATATTTTAAAGGAATCGTGAATTTACATAATAATATTATATCAAAATTATAGCAATTACAATGTTATGCTCAAGTAATTTTATGACGAGTACAACCTATTTATAATTGTAAACATTATGTAAACGTAGATACATTGTATCTAATTTGAATGTTATATTGACAACATACAAACAAACAAACAATAGCTAACAAAACGATAACAAACAACAACAAACAAAACGAAAACAAACAACAAAGAAATCAAAACATATAATCAAATCACCTCTTACTTTTTCCAATATTAGACCTTTAGCAAGAAAACAATACAAGGGAAACAATTCAATCAAGTAATTTCTCAAAGGGCATTGCAGACATTCTCTTCCTTACATTAAGACCATCTCGATATTCTCCATCAAATATGTTCAACATTTTGTTTATTAAAATATGTTCAACATACGAATTTATTTTGGAAAAACTAAATTTATATTTTATTCTCATAAATGTAGAGAATATATAAAGTTTACAGGTATGTATAATTTCTGTTTATATTATAAAAGTTATCCGAATGAAGTTCTGGTAATATAATCTAAGTAAGTTTAAAACTATTCCTGTTTCTTTTTATTGTTGTTTTCTTTAAAGATAACCGAAATGCTACATAGAACACTATATCAGGTTTAATGTTTGCTATAAGATCAAGGTCATGGTGTTTGTCAATAAAAGATGTCATAAATCTAGTTTGAAACTAATGGAATTAATATCAAATGCAGGTGTTTGTTGTTGGCAAAAAAGCTTTTGACTGCAATAAATTAGTTTGCGGTTACTGATTGACTAGATGTCATGAAAACTATACTGGAACTATAAGAGGTACGCTGTTTTTGTACGCGGAGAAATAAGTCAACACTTTTATCTATCATTGACTGATAAAACAACATATTTGATATTAAAAGCGTTTTTTACCATTTAATTTTCGCTTCGATGCAATAATAACAGCATCCATAGCAAGGTAATGATTATAGTAAAACATGTGTAAGTAACATATAATGTTCGTCTTACGCGTGCCTTTATTTTGAAATGAGTCTTTCAATCAAGCCGACTTTGACATGTCTTTAGACCAAACATTTTGAAGAGCATCATAACTCGATTTATCAGTATCTTTTGACCAGATTAATTGATGACCCACATAATTATCGCGATATATCAATAATTTCTCGTGGATATCGTGATAGGAAAAAAACAATATCACTAGTTATCGTGATTTATCGGTATGTTATGGTGGTTATCGTGATAGAAATAAACAATATCAGGAGTTAACGTGATTTATCGGTATGTTATGGTGGTTATCGTGATAGAAATAAACAATATCAGGAGTTATCGTGATTTATCGGTATGTTCTGGCGGTTATCATGATAGGAATAAAACAATATCACGAGTTATCTTGATGTATCGGTACGTCTGGTGGTTATCGTGTTAAAAATAAAACAATATCACGAGTTATTGCGATTTATCGGTATGTTCTGGCGGTTATCGTGATAGGAATAAAACAATTTAACGAGTCATTGCGATTTATCGGTATGTTCTGGCGGTTATCGTGATTGGAATAAAACAGTATCACGAGTTATCGTGTTTTATCGGTATGTTCTGGCGGTTATCGTGATAGGAATAAAACAATATCACGAGTATTTGCGATTTTTCGGTATGTTCTGGCGGTTATCGTGATAGGAATAAAACAATATCACGAGTCTTTGCGATTTATCGGTATGTTCTGGCGGTTATCGTGATAGGAATTAAACAATATCAAGAGTCTTTGCGATTTATCGGTATATTCTGGTGGTTATCGTGATAGGAATAAAACAATATCACGAGTCTTTGCGATTTATCGGTATGTTCTGGCTGTTATCGTGATAGGAATAAAACAATATCACGAGTCTTTGCAATTTATCGGTATGTTCTGGTGGTTATCGTGATAGGAATAAAACAATATCACGAGTTATCGTGATTTATCGGTGTGTACTTTAGGAATGAAATAATATCACGAGTGATCAATTATACATATCACACAATATTTAACACGCTGTGCACCGTTTTGTTGCACTTATTAATTGTAATCAAAACTTATCGTTAAAGGTGCTTGCATCCAGATAAGCCAAAACATTAAAAAAAAATACTAAGATTTAAGAAAAGTTTTAAAAACTACAATTCAAGAAATAATTTACATGAAACAATTTTTGACTTTGCAGTATTCATCACCATATTTCTATTGCTTGACCAACGCATTAAGGGCTAGTTTTACATATTCTGATCTATTTTTGGTAATTTTTATATACTTTAAGTGCCGTTTGCCTTGTTAAAATTACTTTCTTTGTTCGCTTGACAATATTTTACTCCGTAATACATTTTTTATAATTTTCATGAATATAGCACGGATCTGGAGACATGCTGCTTTAATACATACGGACATATGTCCGTACAACATTATTGAGAGGTTTAAAAAAACTACGACAACAACAAATATCCAGTAAGTTCTTGCAACGTACCTGCAGGCTTATTCATATTAACCTCCAACTTATAAAAACCGTTTTTAAATGATTAACACCATAGTCTGCCTATTTCTTTAATATTAAATATTCATTTCTACTTGATTATACAACGAAACTATGACATCTGCACAAAAGTCGGTAAACCTCTTGTACATGCCTATAAATGCTATAAAGTACACTTCACATAAAGAGTGTTTCGTGACCATTTGGGAAATTTATAATAAAATGCTGTTTTATTGATCATCGCAAGATATGATAAAAAGCTCGCAAATGTAACTTTATCGTCATAACATTTCTATTACAACTCAAAAGCTTTCTAATTCACAGGATGAACAATAAAAACAAAACTATGATCGTTGATTATAGATTAAATCAAATCTGACATTCAAGGGAAATAAAAAACCTCTCATTATTTAACCCCAATAGTGCATTTGAATATTGATAAAATAAAGATCCAATTTCAGCTCATTCATTCAATAATTAGATATCGATATAAAATATCAATAATTTTAACACATACAAATAAAGTATTGTCTTTTTCTTGGGGGTTGGGGTGTAGGTGCGGTTACATCGCATCAACATTGTAGAAATGATATATGGCGACTTTTCAGATTTACTTGCGGAGGAAGACCTCAGAGCCCCCTCCGTGCAGCGTTTCAAGCACGAACGGGCACTTGAGTAAACCCGCCGACGTTCCGTAAGCTAGTTGGATAGCTTCCTTACATGAAAGAATCCAAAGTCCCATGCAAGATTATTTTTTCATTAACAAAAGTGTATACTTTTGTTGCACAAATATATTGTTTTACAGGGGGTCGCTCTACAAAGGTTTAACTGACTGTTTTGTTTTCGATTTCAACTTTGTAATAGCAAAAGTACGGGATTAAACTGAAAAATGTTGCATGACTTCAAATATTTTACTGGTTGACAAAATAGTGTATTTACATGTATATGCTAGAATTCGAAAGTCGTATTTTTGTATTTAATTATATTTGCATAGTTTTAAAAGTTTCCATATCAACATATATTTATTATACGTTTTGAGGTTAAGTTTTATTTTCAATATTCCATTGGACCAAATTGCCCATGAGGACAACTTAACAGTATAAGACAAGACTGTGTGTATATCATAATAAATTATATTCTAACACGACCCGCAATTTTCCCTTTTGAACATAGAAGAACCGAAAGTGTGTATTATTATGCAACAAAATCACCGTTGACGTTCTATATTAAGATATGTGACGTATTCATTATACGTAACCACTAAAATGCGACGCGTTGAAAATAAGTATGGAAACAAATCAGACGCAATTTAGTTTAATTATAAGGTACGGCAACATTAACTTGTTAATGTCGTGTTAGAATCGAAATTATATAATTATCCAAATCAGTGATTTTATCGCTTGATAACATCACTGTTTGTCGTTCGGATGCGCAACATTACATCACTCTGCTACGCCCTCATGATATAATTCCTCGCACCCGAACTCCAAACAGTGATTAAAATCACAGTTTCGGATATATTATTTCTTAAATATACAATAATTATATTAGTATGCGTAAGTGGAGGAGGTATTCAATCGCGAATGAGTTAAATCAGTTTTACTATAATGAATGTAGATTGTAATACTCAAGTGAGTCAATTTAAGCAAAGAATGTTACAACTCTTAATTGTTATCACTGAAATATCATTGATTAAGATGCTTATCAAATTTTAAACAATGTTATGATCATAGTCGTCTAAACGTTAACTTTTAAATGTTGAATTCTGCTTATAAGTCGGTGGGGGGGGGGGGGGGCGTGGACGGTAATTTGCAGTTGACAGTACCGTCCATGTACAGACTCAATCAAACCGAGCCTGCAACAATTCTATTTTTGTCGTGTTGGGCTTTCTTTAGGGATTATTATTTCTCTCTATTTTATGTTCATATTCTAAACATAAAATATCATTTTCTCTTTCTTTAATATATATTGCTTAAGACTGAACATTTGTTGACATCAGCTTTCAGCAATGATCTAGTACGCAGTATCGGTGTGACAACAAGAGAAAACAATTAAATAACATCTGAAAATAACTCCATTATTTCTTTTACGATGATATAATTAATCTTTCAGCCACTTTATTAGACCTTTTTACGATCTATAATACTAAAGTAGTACATAATTATGCAATTTAAAACAATATAGAAAAATCAAAAACGTTATTGCCATTTTGGGTTGTTTATGCAACTAAACAGTAATTAAATAACTTTGGCATTTAGGAGTAAATCAAAATTAATGTGCTTAAACAAAATGTATTCGCTATAAAGCTTGCTCGTTTTTCCCTTATTAACATTTCATTAAGGGATGTAACAGTGAATTTATAATGGTTGCCCTTTCGTTAGAAAACAATAATTATATACTAAATAAAATTAAAATGAGATACATTTTGTATCCTTACTTTTATTTCTTAATTTCTAGTTATATAATACATCCAATAATCGCCAATTAAATCAATCAATCAACCAATCTTTACTGAGCAATCGGCATATGCCCTTGGCTATTAACAAGTAAATAATAACATATTATTACATTATATATTTATATATAATTGTATATTCCCCAAAGTTCAGAACCATAATATTACATTATAATATGAACAACGAGACTATTAAATAATGGTAATTTGGTTTTAAAATCAATGCAATATAGAAATTTATTTACATATCATTGTTCGTTTAAAATATTATCTATTATAATGCAGTTTGTCTAAAGTCATTCACTATTTCTTGCAACAAACGACTGTCAATTCAATGATACTTATCAAAACATTATTGTGTCCATTACGATCAAATGTAATTGCTATTAATTTCCAAATATTGGTCAGTAATCACAATAAAACGTAACATGATTTCAAGGCGGTTCCTCACAACAAATTCTACATAGAAATTCTACATACGTACATAAAATGTTGCAATAAAAGTTCCATAAGAAATGTAATAAAACTCGGATTTTCCTTGCAAAGTTTTAAGATTTATGTTCGAACATCAATTACTTTAACAGCTTAAAGCTAACTTTTATGAGCTTAAAACTAAACTTTATTAGTTTAAACTAAATAACGTGACATCAAAACATACACATCGTACTAGTTAAATGCTTTTAATACTTTTTCCGATATTTTTTTAAAAGATGAAAGTCAAAACTACAATGTGTGCATTAAAATAAAAGAAATGAGCCGCGTCACGACAAAACCAACATAGTGCGTTTGAGACCAGCATGGCGCATCCGCGCAGTCTGATCAGGATCCATGCTGTTCGCTATCAGTTTCTCTACTTTAAAAGAGTTGGTAAGCAAACAGCATGGATCCTGATCAGACTACGCGAATGCGCAGGCTGGTCTGGATCCATGCTGGTCGCAAACCCATTGTGTTGGTTTTGTCGTGACGCGGCTCAAATGTGTATCTTAACAAATTGGTCGACGGCAACTGACGACTTTACAAGCAGTAGCAATAATATTATCTTGAATTTTAATTGCATTTTACTATAATCATCGACTATGTAGTAAGTTATAAATAAAAACCATTGATATAAATTACACTTCACCACGTAGCATTAGTTCCATGCAATTAGGAATAGTGCTGAGACCAATGCAAGAATTGGAAAAAAAATGATGATAATTTGATATAATACTTGTATATATGTTCAGGCATTGTCAACAGAACTATAGCATGTTAGAGATCATTTTTGAAAAGCAAATGATAAAAAGCAACAAATAATAAACATGGCTTATCAAAGTAGAAAACAATGCATTTAAGATATTATATATTAAATATATTCAACTCATTATTATGTTTGAGTAATATTGTATAAATCAGATAACTTGCATTTTACTTAAAGCAGCATGCCTTCAGATTCATGCTAAATTTCATAAAAAGTTTGAAAATGTATTTAAAAGTACAACACTGTGAAGTGCACAAAGAAAGTAATTAACACACTGATTACGGCACTTTCAATTCACGATAACTACCAAACAGACGCCAAAATATGCAAAAATAGCTCTTTCTGCATGACTAAAATTTAATATGGTAATTTATACTACAAAATCAGTCCGTCATCGAATATAACATGTAAATTAAACTACTTGAATCTTGATTCTCTTTACTTTTTCTAAACAATTAGTGCATATTTCTCAAGTATAACTTTCTTAATAAAGTTTGGTTCATCTGGAGGCATGTACCTTACTGGCTTGTTATGTCAATTACATTCATAAGTTGTTCTGAAAATAAACATTGTTGTGATTTTGTTATATTTTAGCCTTTTTATAATGATTTAAGAGTATATCACATAATAACAGACTGGGAATATAACAGCCGGAACAATAAAAACATTAATCATAATTCAAACTGACTGTTTAAAGTGTTTTATGGCCATTTGGGAAATTTATTATAACCTGCAAATGTATTGATTAACATTGTGTCTGCTTAATGAAATCAAGTTATAAAACAACATAATCGTTTTAACATTTGAAATGTTTACTTTACCTGATGGCCTTGCAATGTGCAACTCTTCAAGCATCACGTAAATTGCAAATGAGTCAGAAATAAAAAAAGGGTATTTAACGATGACATCATGTTTTTTATTGATAAGTTATGATTTGTAAGACATGTTTTATAGTAAAAGCGATAATTAATAATGTTTAGATTTGAACAAGAATCATCTTTATTCCGAAAATGCTATTTTCTAGCAAGGGCAAAGTCTTTTTCTTCTAAATACAGAAAATGACATTTTGAGTTATTTTTTATGTACTAATTATTATATCCAAAGTAATATAAATCAGTTGTTAATTTCACATATTAACAGTTTACTTAGTTCTTTTTAGCCAAAATGTAAAGTTGGTGATTTTGTATTCAGATTGATTTGACATCAACAAACGTTTCAAAGTTGGAACATGTTAATATAAATTTCATTCTAGAGATGTGGGTAAATTACACAAACAGCAAAATATCGCTTTTGAACTAAATGTCCTTAAGTAGTAAATGTATCAACATGTTGCTAAACACATATGTTTTCTCAGATACTCTTTTGAAAAATGCTTCACCTGCTTTATTACACTAAGTCTAGATATTTTAAATATGTCTACCCCAAATATGTAAAGAAAGTGAAATTATAAATATTACACAAGTGACCAATACATGGATATTTATTTTGTTTTGTTGTGCAGTTACTAGAGAACAAATGTATGTTTAATCTATATGAACGAGTATTTCGATTCAGTCTTAAAATTGTTTCAGTATGTTTATTCAGTTAGGTTCACTATAAAAATTACTCCCTTTCAACCAGCTTTTGCTGATGACTTGATACATTGATGTTGTCATTATATACCGACTTAGTCGACTTGAAGAAATCGAGTATATCTAACAATATTAAATTAAGAAAGTCTTCTGCCAGCGTGTAATCTATGATACGTTTATTGGAAGAGTCTATATAAGTCTATCAACATTAGATTTATCTTATTAAATTGTATAGTAAGACATACACAGAAAGGTCAAAAATGGCAAAATAATATTCCGGCGCTCTGTTTACAAAATGACGTCACTTATGGACTTAGCAAAGAATAGATGACACAGTGACATTATATAAGATTATCGACGCCATCGATAAAAGGGTAACTGCTTATGACATATCTTTAATTTATTGCTGAAAGTAAAACATATAAACATATATAATATACAGCTGGCATATTTGTTTAATTATCAAATCAATCTGTCAGTTCTTGCTGAAGGCGCGATCATAAATGTCAAAAAATAGTTCAAGTTGCAGACGACAATTATTAAACCGGTAGGTGTCATTTTTACAGAGCTATAAAATATCTTATGGCGGTTTTCCTATGGTAATATGAATTGGTTTAAACATATTTATTTAAGCTCGATTGCGAAACAAGTTCTTGCAACTTATATTAATTACTTTCGAGTCCGCTTCCTAGAACCAACCAGTACTGGTGTCATATGGAGAAACATGGTCGTGACCCGAGTAGGGCTCGAACCCATGATCTCTGGGTTGAGAGGCAGACACCTTAACCACTAGGCCACCGCTCCCCTTAATATGAATTGAAATGTCTTGTTGATCTTTTTAAATGTATATATGTTTTGCATGACAAGAAATTGTAGCATGTGCAAAGATATGAAAATGAAATCTAAAATGTATTGTCGCTTGGCAATATGACAAATATAAAATAGGTTTGAAAGTTCAAATATCTATTGTTATATTGAATTTATCGTATGTACATAATACTCATGTAAATAATTTTGGTGTACTCTTAAAGTATCATAGATGTTACTCATTGGCCTGAACCATATATTTCATCTGTTGCCTTTTGGCAATAAGTACAGTTACAGTGAATAAGTATTTTGTATGTGAGTCATAATACTACTTTGTTCACTGCTCTTATGACAAATTATTTCATATTCATCGCTATTTTTTAGTTTAGATTTAACATGTTTTATTGTATATAAACATACATAAATTTTCACAATTTTATATAAATACATTAATGTAAATATACAAAAGGGTTGGGCCAAAAGTTAAAACAACAATAACGTACTTTTTTAGGTAATAAACATCTAACATTACACTTAAACCATTATTTAAACATTATCAATTGATGTTTGCCCTATCTAAAGAAGTAAAAATATATTTGTTTCTGACGGATAATGTGCCTTTTAGGGGATGGTTGTGTATCTTCGGCAGTGATGTAAGAAATATTGACATGTTCAGTAACAACTGATCATTATGTGCTAACAATTACATGATAATTTAAGACAAAAGAAAACATCATCGTTTCAATACTGCAAAACCATTTTCTAAAGAAATAAGGCAATGTCGTTGTTTAAAGCAATAATTTTGTTGATAACTACAAATTAACTCAAAAATAATATTACGTAACATTTACTATATAGAAATTCCTTTAAGCTTTATAACCACTTTTTAAAGATTAAAACGTTTAGTATATTACCAAACAATAGGTTATTCGAAATGTATTCCCATATGATATGTTTACTTGAAATAAGTTTTCTAAAATTTATAAAAAAAAAACGTCCGCTGAAATATTTACCGCCTACAAGAAAGCGCGGTAATGTATTGATGAATAAAACATTCCAAATTAAGTTTAAGTTTCTAGGCTGAGACACAAAAAGAGATGTGCCAAATAAAATGTCAATGTTTAAAAATAATGTGTTATTCATTACCATAGCATAACACTGAATTCAATTTATAATACTGTATGTTTGTGATACCAATTAGTGGAAAGTCGCCATATAATTATAACAACTTTCAACTTTTATCCACACCATCTCCAACAAAATAAAAGTAAATTATATTTTCATTTGGTTATGATTATCGCATCACATGTTTTTACTTTTTGTACACGCGACTGTATATTTATGACTATTTTTTACAGCATTCAAATCGTAAATTACCATGAATTAGTTATTAATACATTTCAAAGCCAATATACAGGTATCTATGTGCAAACGGTTTTTATTTGTTTGGGTCGTCAGACCAAACAAATAATGGTAGCGAAATTTCAGAGTCTAATGTTGCTAATTGCAAATGCCGAAAGTAGTCCAATTTTTTGGAGCGGTTACTTCCCTTTTGTATGTACACTAAAGCCGAAAAATTCAGGGGAGATCACTGCGTAAAGATGGTCAAAGACAGGCGCATCAATTTTCAAGCAAAGTAATTCCCGAATGGTCAAAGATTTCTAATATTGTTTTATTGTATTTTCTGATCGAAAATAACTAAATACAAAGCGGACATTCAATCTCTGACACAGAAGTTTACTACAAACCTAACAACAAGTAGTTCTCAAAACAGCTAAAAACTAGCGATTTAAAAGAAAGAAATATTTTATTTTGTTACAAGTATCCAACAAATTACAACGCATTTAAAGTTAAACAATAGCGTTGGCTTATAGAATTGTCAATAAATGCACAATCACAAATTACGCGGATGAATATGATTTTATCAATGAAAATACTATTTTTAGCCATGTTGATTACCGAATACTACACAAACCGAGTAGTGGAATATATAGATTCTACATGCCGGACCGTTTGGGCGATAGGATATTTGCTAAAATATCTACTTCAATTATAAACAACAGGTTTAGCCTAAACAAAATACCTCGAAATTAATAAGGATTACAAACCCGAACTGCAATGGAAGTTCCAAATTTAGAATGATTTGATATTATTCAGACACACTGTGTATAACTTTTCCGTGGTACAAGGGTAACGCGCTCGCCTCGTGAGTGACAGGTCTCGAGTTCGTATCCCAGTCGAGAAAACTTTTTTTTTTGTTAAATTCTTTTTTTTTAAGTGTTTTTGTTAAAGAAGTAGCCATGATATACAAAGATAAAGTGTGGCTGTCGTAAAAAAAAGGACATAAATGATTTTTTGATGCAACTCTAGTTATGCAGAATTACGGATGTATCAAACTCTGGTGCCTTACAAAAGGAATTATAATACATAAAAATAAACTTATACAGGAAAATGCATACAGATATACAGTACGATTGCAAAGACCAGAAAATACCACAGAACTTGCAGCCGTTTGATTCTTTATAAATATACATGCTTATAGTAAGCTCCAGGATTATTTACATCTGTGTTAAACAACAGTTAAAGTCGTTACAAGCCCTAATTTAGAATAATATGGTTTTCTTCAGGCCGTTCACATATAAATTCACCGTGGCTGAAGGGTTTTCGGGCTCGCTTAGGAAGCGAGAGGTCTGGAGTTCAAATCCCAGTAAAGGTTACTCATTTTTTTAAATTGTTAAAGTCAAATAAACATTGGATTGAATATCAGTGTTGCAATTAGTCTAATAGCCAATTTACTACAATTAAAACGCTGGAAAGCATTGGTGGCACTAAACATATAATCTCACAACCTGCACCTTTCTTACATTCTGAGACCCAAACAAATTCAGCGCCTTCTGTGCTTTGATTCTCTATTGAACACATGCTTAACTGCACTAGTAACGTTTTTAAAGGGCAATTTTTAGTGTAAGAATTTTTATAGGACTGTATTGAATTTAAAGCTTTGTCGTCATAAAAGTACACGATGTTTGATTGTATGTTTTGATTTGGGTTTTACGTCATTATAAGTGATAAGGCGACGTTCCAGATTTACCTCAGATGCCCTTCCGTGCATAAGTTCAGACACGAACGGGCACCTGAGTAGAACCACCGATGTTTCGTCAGCTAGCTGGAAAGCTTTCTCACATATAAGAATCCAAAGCTCCTGTTGGAAATCAAACCAACAGCGGTGAGGGACAAGAGGACATGGTGTAAAACAGGCATTATAATAGTAAATTATTGAATAGTAAATTGAAGTAAAACTATACACTTTTAAAGAGACCTTAGCACTAAGAATATATCATACGTATAAGTATAGATATGTCATTTACCCTGCTGGATTGTATAATCTTAAGTAAATTTGATGAAATCATAATGTTGTTTTTTTTTAATTTTTATGTCAGACACAAGAAAATCGACTAATCATAGTTCGACGCATTTAGTTTAATATACTGTATATATTTCCAAAGTGGTTTCCAATGTCAATATCAGTTAAAAAAAACTAATCAACTTACCCAACATTATTACATTTCTATAATTTCATTATCCACGTTTTCAAAACGGAAATTATATAATTATATTATTCCTCCAGCACCCCTGGGTATGGTAAGTCAGTGTATTTCACATTTCTTTTTTTATTTAATACACCAAGGAATATCAACTGTGTAAAATGTACTGCTTATAACATTTTACATATTGGATAAATGTATCTTCATTTTCTACCTATAAAATTAACAATGAAACTACTGTACACGGATTATTTGAATTAAAGAGTCGATGCCCGCCAGATACAATTAATGCATTTTGAAAAGGAGGAATATTGTAACCATGGCAATCAGATACACTTAGTAAGGATGCATCATTTCTACAGATAAGACTGCAAATACGTGTAATTATAACATTTACGCACTTAGTTGCACTAATGTCCTCTACATAGATGTCTTAATCACACAATTTCCTGTATACGTCGCTCGTTTTAATGTAGAGAAACAAGCGGAAGTAGTAAAGCTACGAACATCTATAATTTGAAGAATAAGACGAATGATAAAATTTATAGTTTGGCATTTGTTGCATGACAAACTATTTTATCTTAAGTATAAAGTTATCTTTCTTTTTTCCGCTTCTTTATACCTTAAGTAGGAATCATATACATATGACATTGGCAACAGATCTATCTGTACTGACAATTTATTTCTTTTCAAAGCTGGCATAATTTTGAACTTAACCGGACATCTTACAGGACGTCTGAGTGATTTAAAACTAGGTAGATAAGGCACAAACTCATCGTGCGGATTGCTATCCGTCCATATGATAACACATGAGTTCAGTTTAGTTCATGGACAGTACTGGAAAGTGAAAAATACTTTGATATGCTGACTCGTTATATCTAATTCATCTTCTATCCAAAATCATTCAATCATTCAAGTGTATTACTTAGAACTTTTGTGTCCTGATGGTCTTCATGTTTGTAATTAAATATTTCTTGTACATGTAATTGTTTTCTTTCAGGCAATATTTTGCTTCTTTATCTTTAATTATCACATTAACTAAATTTTCGCCACGATCTTGAATTAAACCTGTGTAAGACTTAAAGAAAGTACCATTTATAGCTATTATTCTATCATTCAAAGTAACATTTATAGCTATTAATCTATCATTCAAAGAAAAACAATGTTGGCCTTAAAGATCCAATTATCACAACTTTTAATTTGTTTAATTTATCAATTGGCAACCATAAAGATGCGCTAACATTTGTTTAACGGATTACTACGGAAATGTGAAATTTCGTAGTCCGCTACGGTTCCAGTAAAGACACACAACGGTATGAGTACGGAGTCCGACGGATTTACCACCAAAAGCCCCCGGAGAGACACGGATTGTTACGGACCGACACGGTTTGATACGGAGCGACACGAATCAGGACGTACGCACTACGGATACACTACGGTCTGCTACGGTATAAGCACGGGTTAGTACGAATAAGTACGGTCTGATACGGAGATGAACGTATTGATACGGAGAAGAACGAATTGCCACGGATCTATACGGACCTAATACATCCGTCCACAACCTCTTGCTTGCTCATTTTCAAAATGCCTCAAAAGAAAAGAACACCTAGAAAACGAATTGCAGAGTTCAATGATTTTGGAGGAGAGGACTCGGCCTAATCGCGTCCGACCCCCGAGACACAGGTCCAATTAAAGTGAATTTCTTGAAGGACGCTGGATCCTCAACAAGTTCGACCATGAGAGCCTCATACTAAACTTGAAGCGGTCTTCGTAAAAGCCCATCTCTAGTCCACCATCTCGTCTGTCTTCTTTTACCTGATTAGGTATGGACTAGTAATCATTAATGAAAAAAATGTTGATCAATACTGCTTCTCTTTTAATTTTAAGATTTGCTGTTCATCTTACAATTACATTAATTATCGTGATGTTTATGTTTTAAAAATATGTAAAAAGCTTGTTAATTAATCTTATTATCACTCAAGGGCCAGCCTCCGAGGCTTATGATACAATTCGTTTTATGTACATATTTACTCCAATTTTACGATCCAATGTTTGTAAAATATGTAACATTAAATGTTATTCTATTACTTATGAATTGTAGTACGATATTAATATAAATTTACTTCTATGTAAGTCATCAAGCAGCTCGACCACTGCCTCCGCATTCTGAGCCATTTCAATATAAAGCACAGACACTTGGGGTTTGGAGCTCAAAACGCCTTTAAAATCCAAATAAAATGCATATTTGTCAATCCCAGCACATGTACTGATCATATATATCAAAAAAACTTAATATAAGCCGTTTTGTAAAAAAATCATATTTCAACATCTATAATAATACATTATATATATAATATTATTATAGATGTTGAAATATGGTTTTTGGATTTTAAAGGCGTTTAGAGCTCCAAACCCCAAGTGTCTGTGATATAAAGTTGCAGCCAGTAAATGGCAATTATCATTTATTAAATATTTCCGCAAATATGTCTGTTTTTAACAAGAAGGTAGTATTTATACCCTTGAAAAAGTACATGATACTTAATTAATCGTACTAAACAGTGGTGGACCGTACCATTCCGTACCGTTTCGTGTTGCAACGCAATAAACCGTATAAGACCGTGCTAATTCTCGCCTCTCCGTAGTACAACGTATTACGATCGTGGCAATGTCGTATTAATCCGTATTAAAACCGTAGCTTATACGTAGGGTAACCGTACAAATACGTAGTGCTCCGTACAAAACCGTGGAAATCCTTGACAAGTTGGTGGACTACGAATCAGTACGGACTAGTACGGTTTTCGTACGGACCAGTACGTATCAGTACGGATTAATACGGACTAGTAGGGATACGCTACGGTTGATTTTTCCGTAGCAAATTTTTGTGCATGTTCAAAAATTGTCAAGTATCGTTACGGATATACAAGGACTACTACGATTGATTACGGTTACAATACGGAGAGCTACTGACCAGTACGGGTAGCTACGGACGATGCCGGAATTAATCCGTGGCTCTTCCGTGAGCGTATTCCGTGAATATGTGACCGGGGTATTAAAAGATGCGCTAAAATTGTTAATCCAAAAGATGCGCTAAAATGTGTTCAATATATTAATTGTTCACCTAAAAGACGCGCTAAAATCTGTTAACATATCAATTGTTAGCCTAAAAGATGCGCTAAAAAATAATAAATCAATTGTTAACCTGAAAGATGCGCTAAAAAGTTTTTATATATCAATTGTTAATCTAAAAGATGCGCATTTGAATTATCAAAGTACATCATTGCCCTCTTTTGTCTTACTCCGCTAAATCTCGGAAGCAGATGTCTCATTTATTCATGTTATGTTTTTTGTTACTACACTGGGTTCACATTCTATCTTACAGTTTTCTGAATTGTCTCATGTGTTATCATACTTTATTACTCTTAGACTTGTATATATGATGTTACAATTACTAAAGAGATACGCATACAATTTATAGTTGAGTAAGATATAAGACTTATACAGTATTGCATATAAATTGCCGCATTTACACACACAACTGAATGCTTCATTCATTTTCAAGCATGAAATACATTTCATTGAAATGAAAATACTAAAAATGTACTGCTAAAAGCATTTTGTTTATTGTATATTTCAGAACGATAATGGTTAGAAAATTTAATTACACTTTCAGAGAAATGTTTCTTCTATCATATAAACAATTTTGCTAATGCATTGATACATTTATAAATAAAACATTTTCCTATTTCATTGAATAAAGTTGAGAATTGTTTTAGTGTAATAAGTTTTTCGACTTTTACGACTAAGCTGTTTTAAATATAAATATTGTATGACCGTTGTGAAATTTAAAGTTAAAAACAGAAACTAAGGATGAAAGAAATGCATGTGAATGATGTTGCAAAAGGGAACGATAGTTGATAAATTGTTTGTCCCAGAAATCGAACGCATAGAAGTTATAACTTGCTTTTTCCCATAACAATAGGAGTAGTTTAGATAAGACTTGCAGTTTTGAAATTCGGATCAAGAAAATTCATTACACTTGCTTTAATTGTTTCAAAATTTGTTTATACATGACTTGAATGCATACAATACTCCATAAACTCCTTAAATAATGATACTGTCTTTGGAAATGACTTGTGAAACTCTAACATTATCAATCAAGTCAAAATCCATCGTTTTTAAAACCGATTCATTACGTATTTTCAGCAAATTTGCACAATCAAAATCTAAGGCTTATGTTTACAAGCGTGACGACGCATTTATTAGTTTTTAAGAAATTTCTGTAGCCTTTATATTAAAATAATACTGCACGTTTGTAACGTCGTTTTTTATTAGAAAATTGTGTCGTTAATATAATACATATACACGGCTACAGTCGATTTATGATTTAATTTCTTTTTTTTCTTATAAAGAGAATGAAGTATTTTAAGTACGTCATAAAGATTCTTAATATGTTATATGTCCGTATATAAACGGTTATTGGCAATAGAACACTCGCCTAACGGCTCGGGTTATATATCCAAACAACTTTTTATAAAGGCTCATATAACCTGTCAAATATTTTTTCACTTAAAAGACATAAAGCATTCACAATATATTTCAATATATGTGCATTTCTTCTTTTGATTTATGTATACATTATATTTACATATTAAAATTTGAAATAAAGTGAAAGCTTTAAAAATATTTGGATGTCACTAGGCAAAGTGTTTCAGTGTCTCAGCTATGCAAAAAATGTTTTCAATGTAATAGGTTATTTTCATTTTTCAACTATTTATATGTAAACCACATCTATCGTGAATGAAGATAAGATCTTATGCACTAAGCTAATTAGTGACTTTATTCTTAAGCATTCAATTTGCTAGACATTATGAATACAGTCATGAAAAAAAATCTTTTGACAAAAAGAGGTTCTTATGGAAAGTAACTTTAAGTGAATTTGATTTTTGATGAAATATAAGTGAATAAAAATGTGTCCACAACTGTCTATATAAAAAGAAAAACTTCTGTACTGCCAATATATACGTCTTATGTTTAATTTTCTCCTTGTGGCTGAGGGGTTGCCTTTGATGATTGTGATCTCAGAATTGCAGCCACTGTTTATCCCTACGTGATTGAATAAGGCGACTAAATGGGTTCGAATTACTGGAGAATATTCATTTATTAGCTCCAGGTGGTTTGGACTCCTGGGGCTGCTTTTAAGTTTGTAGCACCTAATGTGGGCCAAAATTATCTTTCCTGTTTCCGCGCCATATGACCTTAATTGTGTTGGTGTACCATATAACAAAACAAAACAAATTATGAAAGTATTGATAGTATGCTTTAAATTGATAAAGAATATCATTAATGTTAGGAAATTTTCTGTCCTCTATTTTAAAGGAAATACCAAATGGTGATTATTGTCCTACATATAAAGTTCGAAGAATTACGTAAGAAAAACAGAAAATATTGTTGTACTGTATGCCAATTTTATATAATCCTAAAATATTCAGAAAATCAGAAAAAGCGGCATTTGTAAATGTTAAATCTATCTGTCAATATGTCTCGAAGGCGTAATTTTCACAATTAATCATCTTGCAGACGACAGTATAAAATACTATGATTAATACAATACAAAGTTAAATTGTATTAGAAAAAAGATCAAACGACAATTCATGGCATCTTCAACTATATTGATGCAAAGCCGTTTATTGCAAGAACATAAAACGACATGCACATGTGTTATAAGCTTCTTAAAACGTAAAGTGTAATAAAAGTTACATACAAAGAAAGTCAAAGAACATAACTAACAATTATAATGATTCTCTTAAAAATAAATCAGGTTGGAAGCCTTAAAATAGCATCATTCGAATCACATATCTATTCCTGTTTTATTTTACTATGACGTTTGATATAATTCAATATTGCATGTCAAAAGTCAAAATCATAATAAGATGGTTTTGATCCCCGGTGTTGCTTAAAATTTGTAACACCCTGGCTAGATATATTCCTTTTTTCCTTTTCCGGCACAATATGACCTAAATTGTGTTGGTGCGCCGTAAAACCAAACAAAATGCAAAATGATTATAAAACATATTTTGGAAAAGACCAGATAACTATGTATGAAAATTTATGACAGTGTTGGAAGTACGTGTAGTGACAAGAGGAATCGAAAACGCATACATTGTAGAAAGTAATATGAGCCGCGTAACGACAAAACTTACATAATGGGTTTGCGACCAGCATGGATATAGACCAGCCTGCGCATCCGCGCAGTCTGATCAGGATCCATGCTGTTCGCTATCAGTTTCTCTACTTGTTATAGAGTTTGTAAGCGAACAGCATGGATCCTGATCAGACTGCGCGGATGCGCAGGCTGGTCTGGATCCATGCTGTTCGCAAACGCACTATGTTGGTTTTGTCGTGACACGGCTCATATCAAGATGATTAAGAATGCACAGTATTTTGCATTTCATGAAATGTATCAGACGTGTGTCATCTTTTAAGATATGCAATGCCTCATGACTAATCGTTAAAAGTAAGTGTTAAAGTTAAATTTTGAACAAGTATAAGAATTGATCTTAAACTCACTTCTGGTACAGACTAGAATATCTGGTTGAAACGTAACTGGTTATCCCCATCTATCTAAGCAACAAGTTTTAAGCCTTTGTCTTGCATATGATTTATTAGATATAGTTCAAAAAGAAAGAAAAGAAAATAGAAACACGTATTTTTATACTAGCACTATTTTCTTATGATAAGTTTTTAAAATGCAAGTTCAATCATAACTGAGCATGTCGTCACCTTAAGGGCGCCACTCATTAATACAGGATACAGAATAGCGTTATTGAAGGCACGAAATACATTTAACAGAGGTTTGCATGATGACATTTTTCAGCACCGGTGCAATTGTAGAAAAACCTATTCTGATATTTGGAAAAAAATACTTCATGATGAAATATCATGCATAAATTTTTTAATAATCACAAACTAAAAAGTTTTCAAATGTTTTACATATTCTGTAGGGTTGTATTTATATACCAATTACATCAGACTGTTCTTTGATTAACAATATTTAACGAAGAAATATTTCAATTAATGTTCCAATATTAATTCCAATAACACATACATTACATTCCATACATATAATGTGTAAAGAAGTATATGTAAACTGTATGTTCGTCAAAACTAAAATATATATAATATATATGTTTATCTGAAATAAACAATAATGAAACTTGTCAACATTGCCATTGTCATTTTGTCTCCAGTTTTACTTAAAAAAATATTTGTTATTGATTCTGAACTACATTCATTTTGAGTTACATTATTCTGAGTACATTATTTATTTAAGGCAAAATAAACAGTGTATTTGCAGTTACCCGACATTATCATACAAATTTTCACATTTTATCCATTTGTGTTTACGTACATATCTATCACTCGTTTAAGAACATCGTTGCATGTTATCACTTTTAGATTTTAATGGAGCGAGACTTATGTAATGGATTTTTTTACATTTCCTAAAAGCAGTATCTTACATCATCTCGAATACAAACGTCTTCTTCAAAAATTGTATAACGTTATTAGATATAAAAATGACTTTATCATTTTTCAGCAATTTATTTACTTATTACATAGTTTACCTACATATTCTTATATTATATAGATAGTACATAAGATACTAAATGAAAAGCGATATGTGTTTTACGATGAGGCGTGCATTATTTGAATAAATAGAGCGAGACACTAAATTTATCAGCTGAAATTTAATCTTAAAATTGAAAGTATTTTAATGTGACAAAATGAATATCCTCACAAATTTGCAAGTAATATGTTTAATAGATTAGTGCCATAGGATTATATTGTAAGTGCATTTGCATATCTGCGAATTGATTTGTATCTTACTAAAATAAATCGATGATTGCAAGTCATCATTACTGCAAATATTAATATTTTAAATTAAAACAATGAATTCAATATGGCGTCTCATTTCTCATGTATATTTTAAAATAAACCGTCTCTATGGAGTTTAAGATTATGTATTGTCACTAAAATTAAGTAGTGAAATAAATGAGAGTTTAAAATGTTCTTGGCATACGAAATATAAGTACTTAAAATTAACACATCCTGACTTTTATTTTCATCTTGTCATAATAATGCACATTGAATATTTATGTTTTGTCTTAAAAAGATTTAATCTGAGAGTAAACGATATTGTTCTTAAACTAAAAACTCATAATACATGTACATGTATCTCAAAATAAAACATCAATCAAACAATTTACAAGATAATTAATAAAATACTTTTACAATTCAGCTTAATATGAAAAAACTAATACAAATATATGGAAAAATATATAAAGAGAAATAAAATATAATTAATCAAGACAGTACTTTATTTTCATAAACTGCTCTTAAGCATATACATGTACCCTGTTGTATTTCTTTTATGATAGATTTAGGATATAATTTAGGATAAATATTTAGCTAAATGCATTACTCATCTATTTGCAAATGTTTTGATAAAATTTAACGCAGTGAATTAGAACATTAAAAATCAAAGTTAATCATAAATCCCGGACCATTTGCGACTTCACATCAATCACAGCATGCATGCATCATGGATACGAATTACATAATGAACAATCACCGAACGAATATCAAGAAATAGTGACAAATTTTGCATCTGATATTCAAAATCAAGTTAGGAAACACATCAGTACCCCTCGTTGAATAAATTCATGTATTACAAATTTGAATATTTATATGCGACTTCATAATCAGTGTACTTTATCTTTGGATTTATCGCAATTTATTTTTCTACTTAATACACTTATACACATAAAAAGATTAGTAAAGCAAGATGATACTAATATAATTTAATATAACATAATATTATGTTATTTACGAATATATGTTATTTACAAATATATTTTATTTACAACAGCATCTGTATAATTATAGTCAAATCATTACATACTTGTATTACATAAACTCAATGCTAAGTTAACACTATTTTAGATGTTACAAGTAATTAAACTAAATATCAAACTTAGCACTTATCAGTCTAATTTCATATTTGATTATTTCTTACAACTATTTTTATTCAAAAAATATTTTATCAACAAATTCTTATATCCAACATTATAGATATAAGTTAAATATTTCATTTAATCTTATAAGGAGAGTTACAAAAAGACACGCTTTTGCTTATGCGATGTGCACGAATTTTCTTATCTTAATCATTCACCAATTCGAATATTTTATCAAAGTTTTTATCCTTCCTCTTCATTGAAACCATCGAAATATAAATTTATTGTAGATAAATTCAAGTATGACATAAGAGCGTTTGAAATATACATTAAGTGACTACTTTAAATTACCAATTATTTTTCTATCAATGATTGTATCGTAATTTCTTACATATTATCTATCATTGTAGCATATACCGGAAAAATGAAGTTAAACCGCACTTAATAATGTAATATAATTAAATCTAATTATATTGATAAAATGAAAAACATGAATCTGATAATTAATAGTTATCTTTGAAAAGCAGTCGTAAATGTGTTGTCGTGCGTGCGACCGATAATATGACTACCTTTTTTTAGAAATATTCATCAAAGGATAAAGAACATTAAAAGCACTAACATCAACCATAAACCTATTTCCCATTCAAAGTGACAACAACCTGAGTGTGGTAAATAGAATAAGATAATGAATCTAATTAATGTTTCAGGTTTTGTGTAAGTAATTCCACAAATAAACTTAATTTGGCAAAGAACGAATTTGTAATTATTCCTTATTAACTGAAGATGAGGTTGAGTTGGTAAAATTGTTTATGACAGAATGTTATTTGTAATTTACTTTCGCTGTTTAACATAAATGCATTATATAAAACATCTTTCCTTTTCTCGAAATAAATTCTTTGTTTTATTTATATAATGAGATATCTACAACTATTTCAAGTTAAAAGGAAAATATATCAACAAAAATAAAATTGTTATAGTGGAGGAAGTCTCATATATGCTTTTACTTTTGTCGTGTATAAAAGAGAGTGTGATATTCATCAACGACATCGTTCTCACAATATTGACAATTTCTAACGATTTAAATATTCATAAATGTATAAATGCCAACACTGATTTTAGCGCAACCATACCTCTCTACATATTTTATCTGAGGTCCAAGTATAAAATCATCGGTAGTTTCATTACCATAAGTTATGTAAATGTATATTCCAAAAAAAAATCTAATTTTATACAAGGTACGTTTTTGAACTGTATCCAGTAATTCAAATGTTCTCAAGTTGAATTAAGATGACCATGTTACCGTACCGGTGTTACCACATAATTTACAAAAATATATGTGTTTACTTAAGCTACAGTCTCACTGACATCCCGGCAGAGCCCCAGCAGAGACCCGGTAGACGTCCGGGGTGATCCGGGAACGACCGGGGTACGACCGGGAACAACCGGGGTACATCCGTAACTCTGTCGGCATCGTCCTGGATGATCCGGGATGATCCGGAAACATCCGGCATTCGACCCCGGATGGAATAAAATATTTAATATCACCGGGGTGGTCCGGGATGATCGGGGAAGGTATAGCTTTGCCGGCTTCATCCTTAGCTCTGCCGGGAACGACCGGGGTTATACCGGGAAAGCACCGTAGCTCTGCCGGCACAAACCGGGGATGATCCGGGGTATGAAATAGCCGGAAGAGCTACGGTAGAGCTACGGTAGAACCCCGGTATATGCCGGCAGAGCCCCGGTAACTACAAGCAGAGCCCCGGAGGATAAAGGTAGAGCTACGGTTGATCCCGGTACAGCCCCGGCAAAGCCCGGATCATTTCAAAAGAATAACGATAATTTGCGATGATTGCATTTGTTTGTATTAAAAGCCTTCCCATTTCCCTTCTATCCAGTATGGCATAAGGATTTTTCAGAAAATCATCATGAATTACTATTATTCTGGAACAATAGATATTATATTTAATAAAAATTATGTATCAATGTTATCATTTTCGGGCGTTTTCAATCCACCGGGGTTCTACCGGGGCTCTGCCTGGATCGTCCTGGGTTCTGCCGGGGCTCTGCCTGGATCGACCGGGGCTCTGCCTGAGTCAACCCGGGCTCTTCCGGCGTCATCCGGGAACGACCGGGGAAGCACCGGCATGAACCGTAGCTTCACCTGGGCTCTGCCTGGACGATCCGGAGCGCATCCTGGGTGGTTAGTAGGGAACTACCGTAGTGCTGCCGGGGTAAGTGTGACTGCAACAATAATTTCATCCCGGATCGTCCCGGGATGATCCTGGGCTCTGCCGTGAGTAAGTGAGACCGAGGCTTTAATGGATCTTGGTTTAGATAACCGAAGGACTGTTGCATGTTGATAGAACTGTTGTTCAAATTGCAGCTTAAAACAAGGACCAAATTTTACTGTATAACTTGTTTAGTGTTAAACGGTCTGTAGAAGGGTTTGTTCTAATGTCTAACATTAAATTTTCATTGTTAAGAGAACGATTCCTTATCGAGATAGCATCATGATATTTTTAATTTGCCCTAAAGTTTCCTTTTTGGACTGATTCAAATGTCATTTTCATATGCAAAGTTAAGTCTTATGTATAAGTCCTTTAGTCATCAAACTTAATTCGATGCAGAAGAAGATTATGGGAGACACAATGGTTCACAGTGTGTCATAAATACCGCTCCCATGGCAACTAACTGTCAATTACAGTCTGCAAGAGAAGGACACAACTTTTTCTTGTTTCATAGACAGACAATTTGACTCAGTTTGCATCAAGTGTTTATTGTCAAATTCAGAAAAGTCTAGATATAATCGAGTTGAACTCTTTTGATATTTGTTACAGAAGGAATAAAAATAAACTATGCCCTTTGGCCTTGACTATTTATGCCTCTTTCGTTTATTTTGCTTGGCTTTGATGAACTACAATAAAACACTGCGTGATTGTTTGAGGCGACTAAATGGCTTCGAATTACTGGAGTCTATGAATCTCTTTGCTGCAGCAAGTGAGGTGGTTTTGACCCCTGGTGTTGTATATGAGTTCGATTTACCTAATTATTTAATCTTTTCATAAGGTGTCAATACAAAGCCTTCTAACCTAGATTGTAAGATTGTGTCATTTTACAATTTTATTCGTCTTTAAACTAATTTCAGTGTTACATGTACCAGGCATAGTTTTATTTTATTTAAGTTGAATATGAAATCTGATAAATAATTCATATATAAAAAATATCCACATTTCAAGAAAAAACCCAGACAATTGACAAGAAGTATTAGAAAATAATTTCAAAATCGTGCTGAATTTTATCAACTATTATCAAGGAGATCATATTAATATATATATATTTTTCATATATCATGACACAATACCCCTCTTTCTAAATTGAAACAGACAATCAAAAATAATTTCAAAACTGCGCTGAATTTGTTTCCACTGTTAAGCAAAGGTATATAGAAGCTCAGCGTGTCTTTAAAAGATGTAACTCTGACTATAGTAGAGAGCAGTTTTTGATGCTCAAAAGCAGATATAAACAAATAGTTAAGAAAAAGAAGAAAATATTTGAAATCAAAAAAGTATCTGATATCGAAAATTTACGTTTTCGAAGGCCTAAAGATTTTTGGAATTATTTTAAAGCTAAAAAAAAAAAGAATAATGACATAGATATATCGCTTGAATCTTTTTACAAATATTTTTCAGAAGTAAGTAATGATATTTTTCAAAATGAAAATATTGAAGCAGAAGATTTTTCTACAAATCATAATTTTAACTCAAATATAGAAAATGATGATAACACTGACGTTTTGAATAGTTCAATTACTATTAACGAAATTTTAATCGCTGTTAAATCTTTAAAGCGTGATAAATCCTGCGGAAACGATTTTTTGCTGAATGAATATTTTATTGAAACTGTAGATATACTGGCAGCGCATATATGTGATATTTTTAATTGTATTTTTGATAGCGGTTTTTTTCCTGAAAGATGGACTGAAGGGGTTATTGTACCATTGCACAAGAAAGGAGATAAAAACAATGTTAAAAATTATAGAGGCATTACTTTAGTAAGTTGTATGTCGAAATTATTTACGACAATACTAAATAATAGAATTGTTAAATATTGTAATGAGAATAATACCATATCAGATGCGCAGTTTGGATTCAGAAAAGGCTATTCGACAACTGATGCCTTGTTTATTTTGCATAATTTGGTTCAAAAATATTTAAATGAAAATAAAAGATTATATTGTGTTTTTGTTGATTTAAAAATGGCATATGATTGTATTTATAGAAATGCATTATGGCTTAAATTGTATAAGCATGGGGTTAACGGTAAAATTTTGAGAATAATTAAGGACATGTATGAAAAAGTAAAATCATGTGTTCGGTCGTGTAATTCGTACTCTGAGTTTTTCAAATATGCTGTTGGTTTAAGACAAGGGGAGGTAATTTCACCAGTATTATTTTCACTATTTGTTGAAGACTTAGAGTTATTTTTGCAAGATGATATAAATTCAGGTGTAAATATTGATGATATTATTCTTATTCTACTTTTGTTTGCAGATGATATGGTTATTCTTGGGAAGACTCCGGATGAAATTAACACTAATCTTATATTACTTTCTGAGTATTGCAAACTATGGAGTCTTGAAGTCAATGTACAAAAAACCAAAGTTATGGTATTTCGTAAACGTGGGGGACTTAGAAATAATGAGACTTTTGTGTATAATGGGACAATTTTGGAAGTTGTAAATGATTTTAACTATTTAGGAACTGTTTTTAATTATACGGGAAGTTTTGCATTAAATCAACAACAACTGGTCGGTAAAGCTTTGAAATCAATGAATGTTTTATTAGTTAAATGTCAAAAATATAAAATGAAACCTAAAATTCTTTGTCAACTTTTTGATTCTTTTGTCGGATCAGTACTAAATTATTCAAGTGAAATATGGGGGTTTACAAAATCAAAAGAAATCGAAAGAATTCACCTTAAATTTTGTAAGAAAATTCTTTTTGTTAAAATGTCGACTCCTAATGTTGCAGTTTATGGCGAATTGGGTCGATATCCTTTGTATATTTCGAGATATATTAGAATATTAAAATTTTGGCTTAAACTTAACAGTACAGATAATATAATTTTGAAAACTGTATATAACATGTCATATAATGATTGTATAAATGGTAAAAAGAATTGGGTCTCAAATGTAAAAAAATTATTGTGTGAAAATGGATATAATTATGTTTTTGATAATCCTCAATTTGTTAAAGAAAAGCCGTTTTTAAGTATTTTTAGACAGCAGTTAATAGATTGTTTCTTGCAAGGTTGGCATAGTAATAAGTCAGGTAGCACAATGTTAAACCTTTATCACCATCTTAAAGAAAAATTTGAATATGAAAGGTATCTTGATCTATTACCTTCTGATTTAAGAACCTATTTAGTAAAACTAAGAGTTTCAGCTCATTCATTACGGGTACAAACAAATAGGTATGGAATTAATAGATTACCCAGAAATGAACGAGTATGTCTTTTCTGTGATACAAGAGACATCGATGACGAATTCCACTTTGTATTTAAATGTCCATGTTTTAATGATATACGACGGTTATATATTGATCGATATTATTATATCAGACCAAACATGCATAAACTTATCAAATTGTTAAATTGCAGGGAAAAAGATACTCTTGTTAAACTTTGTAAATTTAGTAAGATTGCTTTTAATCGTAGAAATAAACAAATGAGTCAAAATATATAATCATAATCATCCTCTTAATAACTCATTGGTTGATATAACATTTGTATTGTTTTATATAGATTGTGTGACTATAATTGTGTTGTGTAAATATGTTATTTATGTGCACGATGTACATGATGTACAAGTGAAATAAATGTTCTGTTCTGTTCTGTTCTGTTCTGTTAAGTAAGCAAAAATGTACACTATTAACTTTCGTTATGTTTATTCTATCTACGTCAATTTTCAGGCAAATGTACATTATCTACAAGCAAAAAGCAATACTCATCAATTTGCCACAGTTGATTAGATTTTAATGCATCGAATAAAGTACACATCAGAACACAGTTCATCATAAATACCGCTCCCTTGGCGACTTAATGTAAATCACAGCTTGCATGAATCATCTAAACCGATAATATTTTGATTGATCATCAGACAAATATTAAAACTAAAAACAAAATTTGCATTAAATATATAAAATCATGTGAGGCACAGTTGAACAGTTTCAGTACGCCTTTATATTATATTTTTATGAATGTGCCAGACTTCAAAAGCATACAATATTTAACAGTACGCTTTATTTTTAATTCATCAAAATTTACTTTTTTTGTTTGAAGAAAATTAAAAAATTACACAAAAGCATCGTGATTTTAGCATTTTACTCATCTCTGCATGACAAAATATTACTTTTTGTTGGAGCATTATTTAAAGATCTTGTAACACAATTTTTTCATGGTTTTATTTCATAAATATTATGCTCAAATTAAGATTTGTCAATATTGTCAGTACCAATTAAGCATTATTTATAAAGATATTACCCAATTTAACATTTCATGTAAATAAAGGGAGGTAATTACAAATTTATTTTCTATAAATTCTAAGTCAAATTTTCCAATAAGAAATGAATGCATGTAATTTATTGATTAAATATAATGTGCACAAATATTTGCAGTACACATTTTACATATTCTTCAATATTTGGAAATTGTTTTATTTGCATAATTATATACATATATAATTTTTTGCAAGTGTGGTATACACACAGTAACACTATCAATCACAAAACATCTTTAACAATGTCCTACATTTGATGACAATTTTGCAATAAAAGACTTTTACCAAAACTAACGATAATACAAAATCGAATTTTCAATTTTCATCTATTTTGTTAATTACTGTTTGATGATCTCCTTCTCCAGAAATTGTACCATTAAGTCTAATAAAAGATATAGTTTCACTTATAATTTGTTAGGATAAATATTTGATCAAAATTGTCTTTGTTTATCCTTGAAGTTCAGCGTTTATACTTTTATTACAATGCGTATATAGTTAGTGATATTGATCAGCAACTAACTTAACTACAATATTTATTGAACAATTATATTTGTCCTCCACGAGACTTGATTTTATGAGTTCATTCTGCAAAACAGAAGTAGAACACATGAATATTGCAATATGTATTAAAACACTACAAATGGTACGAGTCATTTTCACACAATGTGTCATAAATCTATTTGTTTCTGGAATACCTTTGCTTGCAGTGATATGAACAGTATTTTACCAATTTGGTCGGTGCTGGTCAGCGTGAGAGAATTGCACTTTCTTTATAATTAATCTATAACCGTTTAAACAGACTTAATAAAACAGACTTTGTGTTTTCTTCTGTTGTTTTTTCCCCATTGATTTCAGAGTGTCTCTTTTCAAGAGTTTTTTTTTTGTGAACGAAAAATGATCTAAGATACATTCATTCCAATAAAAAAAAGTTTTCAACGTGATTTATAAAAAAAAGTTGATATACTTTCATTTGTTGTTAAGAGAGTAGAAAAGAGACAGTTTCTGTTTGGTATGCAAACAAATTACCTTACTTCAGTTCTTCACTACATTTTTTTCATCAAATACATTACATCTTGATCCTGACTCTTAATGGAAATTCTCAAACATCAATATAGTGTAGATATGATCAAGCATACACTAAAACGTCTGAAGCATACACTGATTTTTTGTTAAATATTTGTTTAACATTTAACGTTTATTTAGATCAATGACATATTACCTGTCATTCAAAGACATGTGGGCAAAGAGAATGTGAGTAATACCGCACTCAGTAAATGTTATGTAATCAGATCTAATGATATTGATAAAATAATAGCATGACTCGGTAATTTAATAGATGTGATCTTTGAAAAGAAGTCATAAATGTGCTGTCGTGCGAAGATACAATTACTTCTTTCTTAGAAACATATTCATCAAAGGAAAAAAAAGAATAATAAAAAAGAATAAGAACATTATAAAACACTAACTTACACCATAAACCTATTTTCCATTCAAAGTTAAAATACCTTGTAATAAATGAAAAAGATGACGAAAGCAATGTTTCAAGTGTTGCGTAAGTAATTCCACAAATGCACTTAATTTGGAAAAGAACGCATTTGTAATAGACGTTAATCTTTGTTAAAAGAATAATTATGTGGAGTTGATAGAATTATCACAGAAAATGTTTATTTACTTTCATTGTTTATAATCAAATGTATATTTAATAATCTCTTATATACACAAATTTCATTGATTTTAACATGCGTATATACATGTATAGGTTATCTACAACTATGTCAATTAAAAAAAATGTCAGAACAAAATAACGTGTTTATACCATTTATACCGATGTTTTATTTTTGCATATTATTTGTCGTGCATTAATAAAAGTGAGAGTGATATTCATCAACAACCTTGTTTTCTAGGAACATCGACAATTTCTCCCGATTTAGATATTATTTATATATAATGTATGAATACCAACACTAAATTTACGCGTACAACCATATTCTTTACTGCGGTTTAAGCATCAAACTGCAGTTGTTCACTACCAAAAGTAATGAAAATTTCAACGTCTTCTAATTTTACACCAGTTACGTTTCTAATATTAACCAACTAAATCAATTATTCTCAAATAGCAACAGCGGGTTCATGGTGGCACTGCATAGTTGACAAAAACAAATGTGTCAATGAGCCTTGAAAGTAGTTTTAATTTGTTTGGGTCGTCAGATCAAACAAATGATGGTAGCGAAATTTCAGACCCTGATATGCTTATTTGCAAAATCCACAAGTAGTCCGTTGTGGTTACTTCCCTTTAAAAGTACACTATCGCCGATAAAATTAAGGGGACATCACTGCGTAAAGATTGTCAAATGACATGCGCATTAATTTTCAAACTTTCTCAGGGAAGAAAAATAGTTCCTGATTGGTCGAAGATTTCTACTATTGTGTAATTATTTAATATTCCCGCAAATTACCGGTAATATATTCAAATAATTTTGATTCGCGGATGAATATCATTTTAATCAATGAAAATTGCTCGGCTATTCCGTAAATCTTCGGATTATTCAGATCGCCAAAATGAACATTTCTAATAAACAAAGTAAGGATGTTGACTCTAGTTAAGGGACGAATTTAGGCTGTCGTCGATCGATAATCAATTTAACCATATTAAAAGTCTACCCGATAATTTATTCCATGTAAACAAAGCGCTATTTTTAACCATTCAGCGTTTATTACACAAAGAGTAGTGAAATATCAAATACATGTCGGATGGTTTGGACGAGAAGATTTTTTTTCCTATTATTTACATCAGTGTTAAACAACAGGTTTTCGTAAACAAATTATCTCGAAATTATTAGGGATTACAAACCATTATTTAGAATAATGTGGTTTGCTTCAGGCTGTTTTCTTAAAAGTTCCCTGTGGTCCAGGGGTTACACGCTCGTTTAGGAAACGAGAGGCAGGGGTTAAAATCTTTGTTAAAGCACATCGTGTTTTCGTGTTTTTGTTTTTTCTTTGTTTTTTTTAATTATTTAAGCCAAATAAACATTGAGTTAAATATCAGAGTTGAAATTAGTCTTATAGCCAATTTACTACAGTTATAACACTGTAATCGGCATTGGTGACAGTATATAAACACAAACTGGTTTATAATCTCACAACCTTTACCTTTCTGACATTCTGAGACCTTTTAACTATCACCAGTTCATTCATTTCTTTCAATTCAGTTAAAGGCGTTACTTGAAGATGATACACGTAAAATTTCGTACAGTCTTTGGTACAAAGGTACCTAAATAAATCTCACAAAGAGCTAGTCAAATCACAAAATAATTACCAGATGAAAACACGTTTCAATGACAGTGCTAGAGTACTTTAATGGTAAAAAAATCAACATAATGTCATTTCTTTGAACCTGTGTATTTATTGCGTGAGAAACACATTCAGCATTTAAAACGATATGATTTTGAAACCCCGAGTAATTATTTTCTCTATAGAAACAACAAAGATATTCAAATAAAGGCGTTGATAATATGATAACATCAACACTAATTTTCATCAAATCACTTCAATGCATGAAGTAAAAAACATTTTTAAACTTCATTTAGATGAAATCATTGTACTTTTTATGTTCTTTGAGAAAAAAACTACACTTCAACACGAACAAATCATTATCGCTCACGATATCTTATATCGATTTCGTGTTTTAAAAATCGGTTAATTTGGTTACTTCAGAGAGTTGGGCATTTTTTTAAAAGGACAAAATGTCAAATTATAGATTTTAAGATAAGAATAATTGCTTTAATTCCCATTTGTTAATAAATTGTGTCTTGTTAAATAATCATTGATTTATTGAGTTAAATGATAACACATACGTTTAAATGTACGGAAACTTCCTGCTGCTGAAAATAATATGTTGTTTTCTTCATATGGTAATCACTGATTTGATACTACGTTATCACCCACCTGCAAACTGCTCCTAATCGGACTGTTTTGTTTTTGTCATCCCGTCGACTCGAAGGTAAAATGTGTTTTTATTCTAAGAAATTGTTAGCATATCAAAAATAATCTAGTTCATCAAAGATTGGCATGAGTACTTGATTTATTTTTAAAGAAAGTTTAAAGTTTTACTGCCCAGTTAAGTCCTGAAAACGGGATAAAAATTTAGAATCTAGAAGTAAAGCCAGTCTTTTGTACCCTACATTTTTTTTATATTTCAACGGTTTCTTAGAATAAAGAAATATTTTATCTTCGAGTCGACAAAGCAAACAAAACTGTCCAATTGGGAGCATTTTCCAGGTGCGCGATGACGTAGTATCCTACCATTGGTAATAAGAAGAATATCAATAAATGAAATGTCAAAATAATTACGTCTGAAGTTATATAACTACAAAGTTATAAAGTTGCTAAGAAAGGCTTTTATTGCTCAAGTTTTCGACTTAAATCAGTATGCGTACTTTATATGGAAAAGAAACAACAAAAGGAAAAGCCACTTTGCTTATGCGCTGATGTAATTATAATCAGTTAGTAAAAGCAACAAAAATATCTTATTTCTTATAACAAACTAAATCAATGTGGAATTATTTTGTTGTTGTTGTAGTTGTTTTTATTATTATTCAAAACATATTCACTGTGCATTTTTAGACTTAAAACAAACATATATAATATGAAATTTATTAGAACAGTCCTAGTTCATTTTCATTTTGTTCAAAGAAACCAGTGTCTTAAATTATGAAAGTGATATTTATAAAATTTAAAATAACTAAAAACTAGTAATGAATATATTTGCTTTTAGTGTTCCATAACCGTTCGTATATCGATCGATCCTAAAAAACCATTATTTGAAATCTTATATAGCATGTGGCTTTACTATGTTTTGTTTCTTACTTTCCTTCAAATCTATACTTAGGACAGGTTTAATTGTCTTCAGATGCAAAGTAACGCCTAATTATGTGTACTTCCTTTACTCACCAAAGTTTATTCGATGCAGCAGTACATCACTGAAGACACATTGGTTCACAGTGTGTCATAAATACCTCTACCATGGCGACCAACTGTCAATTACAAACACGCTAATTTTTCTGATTCATAGACAGACAATTTGACTAAGTTTGCATCAAGCGTATATTGTCAAATAAAGGAAAGTTAAGATACCAAGGCGTTGAATGTTCTTGATTACTTGCAACAGAATTTAATGAAAATAAACTATTTCAAGTCTATTTCTGCCCCTTTTGTTTGCGTGCCTTTGCTTTCATGAACTACAATTAACCAATGAAGTAAATGAACCCAAATAACCCAAATGCATTATCATTTCGTAAAGTCTCAATACAAAACCTTCTCATCAAAAGTTAAGAAATTTAAAGATCTTCTGAAACTATTCTTATCACAATCATGTGCATATCATAATTAGAAAAGCAGACAAATTAAAGAAATAACTTCCACGTTTATTTATCATTTATTAACCCTAATAGTATCATTAAAATTGTTAGCATTTGATACTTAAATAACTATCAAGAATGTATGAAGACATGGATGTCAAATATTTTCTAGTTATTCATTATCCTGGGTTTGACTTTAAGCGGTAAAATGAATACAATTAATTTAATCATAAAAAAATTGTGTTCACTAATCTATACCACATTATTATAATATCTCAATGTTAAAGACTAATCAGTATACCATAATATATGAGAACACAACACGAATAGTTACTTTAAACAGTATAATGATAACAATATGTGTATTCATGCATTCATTCATGTAAAAATATACGGTTGGCATTTAAAGTATATGAATAACCATACCAAATATATTCCCCTAACAAGATTGTAATTATATACACAACCATGCAAAATCATCCACCTGTACTAGATTGTTATTATGTATTCTTACATCTAGAAATTAAATTGAATGGAAAACAAATAACAAAACAATATTTTCTGCCAGATTACATGACATTGTTAAATTAAGAAAAAAACCCATAGACGATGATTGTCTTGCATGTTTGTTTGACTGATAAATCTAAAATGATGTTAAAACAAGGTTATCATCAAATTCAATTTTATCAAATGATCTAAGCGCTGTAAGTTGCATTATTTCTAATTAATGGGAAGTTTTCTTGTTTCAATTGTTCATCTGAATGGCTGTTTGATTAATTACAAACTTGCATGTGAAAAGTCATATCCAGAAAGCACTTTTAATAAATGACAAATACACAGTCAAAATATCAGCTTTAAACATTATTAAACATGGCATTCTTTAAAATATGCCATTAAACCAGAATTTCCAGAAATTCCAGAATTTCAATATTTCCGATCACTAAATCACTTAAAACGCTTAACATATCAAATATCATTTCTGAACTATTACGCGAATTTTGATAACACCGAAGAAGGAAATAAATAATAAATCATATTTTACCAAATAAGCATTATTTAATATAAAGCAAGATGAAGTCATCTTTTACGAATGATTTATAATTTTCCAAATGTATACCTATCATTTGAGCCGCGTCACGACAAAACCAACATAATGGGTTTGCGACCAGCATGGATCCACCCCAGCATGCGCATCCGCGCAGTCTGATCAGGATCCATGCTGTTTGCTATCAGTTTCTGTACTTGTAATAGAGTTGGTAAGCGAACAGCATGGACCCTGATCAGACAGCGCGGATGCAAACCCACTATGTTGGTTTGTCGTGACGCGGTTCATTTGATGTACAAGTAAGCCATACTGTTTGAAGCAGGGTTAAAACTGTTTATTCAATTATGATACTAGATAAACTAGATAAACCATTATTATTCATTATAAAACAATAATTAACACAATTTCTCAAATATTGATAACACAAACGAGGTTGTTATCATTCATTGACGTTTTGAAAATTGAATAGTGCTGAAGACGGTGCTAGGGGGGGGCATAGGGGTATGCTTTTTATTGTCTTTTATGAACAGTTTGCGTTATACAATTCGTGTAAACCAACAAATTAGTCATATATACACATTAATAGAAATACATGTCAATATATTTAAAAACTGGTTTCAAAATTATTAAGACTTAAACAGTTATGCTTAACACGACAAAACTAAACGTGTACATACTCGTCATTTAATGAGTAGTAATTTTTTTTAAACTGGGAAATTATAATGATAGATTATTACATAATGTCTTATTTAAAGTAAATGTTGGGTTATTGTTTGCTACTAATTTATATCTAAATAAGTCTAGTGTATGCCAATAAAAGGAAACGTCTTTTTTGCGTGGCACGAGATCGGTTACATTAAGTTTTACAGTAAAACCTTATTGTAAATTGTTATTTAATCGATGTCATTGTTGATTCTGATGTAAACGTATATTCCTTTTCCGTAGTTACACAATGCACTTTTCTAGCTCTTATCTTATGTCCATACTTAATGTGTAGGATCTTACGTACGTAATCTATTAAGCTATGTTTAGTAGATGACAATATGTGTTTCCTTTCCCGTCCATCGACTTGATATTGTGCACTATAACCGGGGCGTTTTCGTCTCAGGCTTAAATATATTGTCAACTAAAGATATTAGTTAATTCATTTTTTCTATTTGGAAGGGTGAGTTTAGTTCATAACTCAGTCTGGTTATTTTAGTTTAACCAACTACCATGGCGATTTATGTCAAAAAGGTAAACATGAATACAAGCACAAAAATGAAATGATTATTTTATTCCAGAACGTATAAATTTTCTACATTTTTAAAAAAATATCGCAATAAGAAACTTTTTAGAGATTTGAAAGTTAATGGGATTTTTTGTACGCTACTGGAAAAGTTTATTTTAAATGTTTTTATTCAGACGAATGTCTCATTTTTGTTTCAATGATTGACAGTAACTGTTGATATCGACGGATCAAGTCGGGGGTTAGGTCGGTACGGTACTCGAGTGTCTGTGAGTCGGAAGAGAAATGAAATTGAAAATTATTCATAAAAGAATACGCGATTTAAAGTAAAAACAAAAACAGTGTTATCTTTTAATTGTACGTATATGCAATATGATAATGATAATCTGAAAATATAACTACTTTACATAAAATTGTGAAGACTGTTTTGAACTAATCATAGCTAGTTTTCAAATAGGGCAATCATTTTTAAGTGGTATTATTATAGAGTAATAGAAATAAAAGTATTATCATATTAACACCATCTACTTTCTATTCTCCTTTATAAATTTTCAGACAAGTTTGGCTTATCTCAAAGCTACATGCATTTCTCAACTGTCCGCAAGAGTTGATTAGATTTTAATACATTGAAAAAGGACACTTTAGTTCACGGTTAATCATAAATACCGCTCCCTTGGCGGTTTAATGTCAATCACAGCTTGCATGAATCATTGATAATGGTAATAGTTTGATCGATCATCAGACGAGATTTAAAATAGCAACAGAATTTGCATGAAATGTTTAAAATTATGTTATGAAAACTTTTTTTTGTTTGTCTCGTTGAATATTATAAATTATTGCGTGTGAATGTACAAGACTTCATTCAAAATAACCAAACACTTAATACTCAGCACGCGTGATATTTGGATTAAGGGATAAATCAAAATTTACTTTAATTTCTGTTTTGAATATTACAAAAAAGCATAAAAACATTAATGTTTAAAGGACAATTTTTTATCATTCTATATGTATGTATATCACCTTTATTGAGTTATAATTGTGTCAGTTATTAAGAAGCGGTAACATGTACTATAAATTAGTCTTTAGAGTATCAAAATGTCTTTCTTGAACGTGAAAATTATCTTAATAAAATGTATCTACCGTGGCCTTTTTCCAGGTTCTTAATCGTTTCTAACGTCGCTTTTAATTGGATAATCGTGACGGCCTAACTTTCTATACAACCGTTTATATACATGTAGGACCCAGTAATATGTCAAAAATCTTTTTTATAACTACTAGTAATTAAATAATATATACGGCTATAAACCAATACTTTAAAAATCTACATTTTTTATTACAGTTGATTCGTTATAAAGCTTTATTTGATTTTAGAAACACCATATGCTGATAATGTATTAATAACAACACGAATGCAATGAAATATGCATCATTTTAATTGCTACAGCATTTTAAATATTTACTTTGTGTCATAACTGTCCTGTATGTCACAGCTATCCTGTATCCAACACTTAATTTCTAAACATTGTCTTAATTGCTTTAGCATTTAAATGTTTGCTTCGCCCAGTTGCTGTGTGCTTTTTGTGATATTCTTCAATCAGAAATTAGATAGGAAAATGATTCGTTTATATATTTTTTTTCTCGTATCATACTTGTAATAAAAAAGTAAAAAAAATGCATGTCGTTTTATGAAAATACATTGATCAATTTAATTTCTTGCGTTGAAAGATTCACGGTGTAATACTCATTTGGGGAATATTTCTCGTTCATGATTTTGAATCAATAAATTGCTGTTGAAATAGATGGCAATATTAACATATCATCATTCACATTTCAAAATCTACGTTATTTATCATCTGAGCGCTTTATCTATGAATTTACTTAAATCATCAAAGGAGTCAAAGGATCTCCTTTTAAAATGAAATCTGATGTTAGGTAAATTTTAAATGCAATATGTTATAATAGATATAAAGTTTGCTTTTCAACATCAGCAATAATGGACATTTTCAACAACAAGAAAAAGACACTGTGTAATAAATACGTCTGAGGCAAACATTGTCTTTTTATATCCATTCAGTTACAAATTTTATCTATTATTCTTAAATTAATGATTCTGAACTCTTACACTTTGTACAACAGTACCGATATTAATAACAGAAATGTCAGAAAGAAAGAAATCCGTGCATGACAACACTTATTTATATTCTGTTATCAGATTAAAATGTATTTGAAAGAATGGAGAACAAGAATTTGCAATTTAAAAGATATGATCTTTGCAAAACTGCGATGACATGCGACTGGTTATTAATTTGTGTCGGCATAAGAAAAACAGCTATTAAAAATCCTGGAAATGAACCTTATATCTATATTCCATTAAAAATAAAAACAACTTCTGAAAATTGAAGCAGATAGCCAAATCATTGTTGCCAAAATCGAGAGTAATGAAGAATCCCTAAAGAACGTCTAAAACGACAAAATTGAAAACCTTGCAGGCTCGGTTTGATTGAGGCTGTTCATGAACGGTAATGGAAAAAGAAAGTTACCGTCAACGCTCCCTAGCACCAGCTTAAGCAGTATTCATCATTTAATATGAAATGATAAAATTTGGAATTTTAAGAAATCCGCAGATGTGTTTATACGACTATTATAATGGATACTTCATTGTCACAGTCTCGTGTATAAATTTAGCGATGCTGAATTTGTAACAATTATTCCTTGTTAAATTAGGGTTTATTTTATTTTGTCGACTTGTTTATTACAGAATGTGACTAATTTATATTAAATAGAATCCGCTTGTTACTTAGAGAATGATGTCCCACTTACTTATGATAAACTTATGTTTCGTGGACATTTATGTAATTAACCTTTTTGATTCATTACAAATTAATGATGTGAAAATAGCGCAAAACAAAATATTCATACTAATTTACTTGTAAAAACTCCTCAGAAAATTAAATGTAGATTTTCTCTAATTAGTAATGTAAAAGTATATTCCGAGAAATTCTACTTTCTTATGTCAGATATGTTTAACACAACGTATTATCCAATTGAAAAACATTGATACAAGGGGACCACGGTGGCACCGTATCGCTCACAAAAATAATGTGAAAATGGTTTTAAACAGTAGTTATTTTAAATACTTATTTTACATTTCCAGCTTAATTGAAAAGATAAATATTATTACTTTTTGACGACCGAATTTGATTTTTAATGTAAACCTTAAATTACTTTAATTTAGCGGTAAACTGTCCATAACTTAACAAGAGATGTTCGGAGTTTTTTTTTATAAAAGTCTGAACAATCCTCAGATCTAGACAGAAAATAGCAAAGAGACATTCAAATATATGCTGTGAAGTCTACCAAAACGTTTATAGATGGTACAATCAATTTGATGATGATCAATGTGTTTTTTGAATTGTCTGTCAATAGGTTCTAGAGGCATCTTAATAACTTAAATTATTATCACAAATATAAAATTGCAAATGAAAACCTGACACAAAATCTTTTCATATAAAAAACCGTTTCAAAACCAGTGTTCTTTAAGAAAAACGCCATTTCTTAGAGTTCGTGTGTCCATTGCGTGAGAAAGACATTAAGGATTTGACGCGATATAACAAGTGATATTTAAATAAAAATGTCAACACCAAAGGACCGACAATACACATTTTTATTAAGTGACCTCGGAACTTGAATTCTATTCCCTAAAATAATAAAATTAAGTTAGATGAAAGACACAAACACGAATAAACCATTGGCGATAACACTCTCAAATATCTTTTGTTACTTAAAGATGAAAAACAGAAATGAAATAAAATGAGTCCGGTTGTATGGAAATATTTGTTTTTTTGTATATTTTCACCAGTCAGGTATATAAAAATGAAATAAATAAAATAAAAATATCTTGGTCAATTAATATAAAATCCATTTTTTAACAATTGTGCAACAAAGTCGAAGGTCATTAAAAATTATTGGCTTATTGAGTGAAATGACAACATTGAAAACTATCAAAATTATCAAAAAATACCCTTCCAGTGGTGAATATAAGCTGTGTTATTTTTTACCCTTCTTAAAAGCTTTTTGATAAAGAATTGAAATACATCAAATGACAAATAAAAAATGTTACTTAACACATTGAAAGTAATCATATGAATCTAATATGGTATTACGACGAAAACCAAGTTCTTGAAAAGATGACCCTTGATCGTTCACATGTGTGCTTGCAGACAGTTTTACAATCTCTATTAAATACAAATTAAAAACTTTAAATGTTAATATCCATTTTCCATACATCTTGGCTTTTCATTTTCGCTTTTTATTCAGATTTTTAGGTCTTGGCTGACTCAATTGTCATAAGATGCAAGATTACATCGAATTATGTACACTCCCTTTAGTCACAAAGGTTAATGTGATTCGCTGCATTGCAAAAGACAGATTGGTTCACTTTTGTCATAAATACCGCTCCTTGGCAACGAAATGTCAATCACAGTCTGCATTTGAAGGTTTATGTCGATAACAGACAATTTGACTCATTTTGAATCGAATGTTAAATACAAAATTTCAGAGATGTTCAGGTTTTGACGCGATGAAAGAGTTAATCTATTATATTGTTACAGTATATAAATTAATAAAACTAAAATCTACGCACTGCATGGTAATAAAAATTATTTTACAAATATGTTTCTTTTTAGATAAGTTCTTAATGACGTTTGACATTATACCAATTAATGTATAGTTTTGTAAACTATGCTTAGTTCTTGTTATTCCCCTGGTCTAAACAAGAATTCAATATTCTGTGAAATTAAAATTCCAAAATTTCTAGACAATATTTTATTCTCAAAAAGTTAAGTTTTTTATTTTTCCTTCGCCATCTTTTGGTTTATAAATTAGTAGATTTAAAGGTTGTTAGAATTATGTATGACTGTCAAAATAAACTTTGTTTTCATGTGCTAATTCGAATTCCTTACGTCAATTTATATCAATGTAGTATCTAGGCTAAATATGCAAGAATATTCAAAATGCCTTAAAAGATTGAAAACATTATGACCTCTTCCACAAATAAGATAATTCAAATAACAACTTGTGTTAGCATTACACAGGAAAAGAAAAAACTTTCAAGAAAAAACTTTTTAAAGAAAGTCAGAAAACCCAATGGCACCCGTGGAAGATGAAAACACCCTTGCGATAAATTCGCAGACCATTTATGGACAAGATCAAGAAGATTCGCGAGTCTCTGAAAGATTTTGAAAAACTATAAAACCTTTGGTCAAAGACGTACCCACCGTTTGGATCTTTCGAAAGTCTTACAGAGGATGAGATTAAAATGCTCATAAGTCAGTTACAAACTAAATCTTGTGAGCTTGACTTCTGCCCACCAAAGTATTGAAATCATTTCTCAATGAACTTTTGCCTACGATTACCCAGCTTGTGAATCTTTCTCTGACGCAAGGTGTTTTTCCAGCTAAATGGAAAAAGGCAATAGTCAGGCCTCTGTTGAAAAAATCTGGTCTTGAACTCATATTGCCAACTATCGACCGTCAGCAACTTGTCATCTTGTCCAAATTGATTGAAAAAGCACCCTTCATCGACTAAATAAACATGTAAACGGAAACGATCTCCTCCTTCCAACGAATCAGTCGGCCTATCGTCGGTTTCACTCCTGTAGTCAGCCCTTTTTATACTCGTAAACGACATTCTTGATGCAAATGGAGCATCAAGAGGTCACTGCACTGAGAGCTCTAGATTAAGTGCTGCTTTTGATACTGTCGACCATAACATACTGTTAAATGTATTTGAAAGTCAATATGGCGTCTTTGGATCTGCGCTGGAATGGATAGATTCATATTTGAGGCCGCGTAGCTGTCGAGTGAGTGTTAACTCGAATGTGTCATCAGAACGGGAACTTGACTGTAGTGTCCCCCAGGGAAGCTGTTTGGGCCCTTGGCTCTACTTGACGTACGCAGGAACTATCTTGACATTGTACCTCCCCATTTCGTGCACGCATTTGCAGACGACCACGTTGCAAATAAACGTTTTAAACCATCACCTACCGCAGAAGCAAGCGCAATACTGAACCTCCAGGACTGTGCAGTGCAATATAAATGATTGGATGAACAGCAACAAGTTAAAAAATGAACAATTCAAAGACAGAGTTTATTCTTTTCGAAGTCGTCCACAGCTGAATAAGTGTAACACCAAAGAAATCAATATATGTCGTAATGTTATTGAATCACAACATTGTATACGGTATCTTGGTGCTTTTTGGATGAGTCTCTAAATTTCAAAGATCACATTAAAAAGAAAGTGTAGAACTGCTATGTTAAACTATTTCAAGATCAAGAGCATTCGAAAGTATCTGACAAAGGAGCCGCTGAAACACTTGTTTTATTCTTTAGTAATATCCCATTTAGATTATTGCAACATCATTCTATACGGCATATCTTCAAAATGAATTAGCCAAACTTCAACGTATTCAAAATATGTGTGCCAAACTGGTGTTAGGTCGATCCAAGTATGAAGTTCTAAAACAGGCATTTATTCGATCTGCACTGGCTTCCGATTTAAGCACGAATCAGTTTCAAGATACTGACATACATGTATAACTGTTCGGTAGGAAACGCACCATCATATTAATAGAGCTTTTGTCTCATCCAAGTGTCAAAACGAACCTTAAGATCATCTGAATCCTCTGTTGGTTGTTATGTTGTTCCTTTAATAAGAAGAGGACTTTTTCTGACAGAGCTTTTAGCACGATAGGACCAAAATTGTGGAATGAACTACCTATAAATGTGAGAAAATGTGAATCTGTTGAAATTTCAAAAGACAACTGAAATCATTTTACTTCAAGGACTTTTTTGCACTTTTTTAAGTGACGCTGAAGCATTGTCTGTTCCTAATTGTTTTGTGCATGTTTGTATATTTCTATCAGTTTTTATTATTTTCATTGTACAATAATATGGGCGCCGTCATGACATTTTGTACCTTCGGACAAGTTTTTCAAACACCGGTTAAAAGTCCGCGAAATTGTTCGCAGTTTATGTCGGCTTTTCAAGTACCTTGTTGCCGCTAGATCATGAATTTCCGTGTTTTGTAGGCGGAATTTAGACACCCATGTCTGAGAAGAATGATTTTCAGGTATTTTTGTATCTTTATATGACTTAAAAAACAAAAAATACAAAGATTTAAAGTGCAAAACTAGATTTTTTTACTCTTTTGAGATGTTGCGTCTGCTGTCAAATTTGACAGATGATTTGAGCGCTTCAGTTAAAAAATGAGGTTATTTATGGTGAAATTATGTTTTTATTTGTGAACTTGCATCCTGAATGTAATATATAACACCAAGTATTTAGCAGTTTAAGTTTAAGATGTAAATTTTATCGAATAATCCCGATTTTCAGTGGTTTTACTTCTTAGCAACAGTATATACAAAGGAATTGCCTCCCTTCGTAACATAGTTACAGACCAAGAGTAATCGTTCATGTTATCGATCGATTTACTGTACTATAGAAATATAACAATAGGAAGCAATAATAGTGTCTGTAGCGCAGTCGGGAGAGTGAAGGACTAACATGTTAGAGGACCGAAGTTCGTAACCTTGAACCACACTTTTTTTTTTTTTTTTTTTATTTTTTTTATAGTATGCATTCATTAAATAAATTGAAATTGTACCTGTAACAGTGCTTCATAGATATTTTGTAAGAAGGGAAAATATTTGTTAATATTACCTCATTTACTATCGTACCTGAGTTATTTTAACTGGATAACTGGGACAACATTTATTCATTTATATTTTATTCTAGATTATATCGATTATAACTATCATCGATCATACAATTTTATCAATAGATTATTATATTTTTTTTTTACTTTATTTAAACGCAGGAATTAGATGAGTTATATGAGGAATTTGGCATTGTTAATGAAACAGTCGAGAAGGGGCCAAATGCACATGTAACAGAGGACGAATTAAATGGAGAGTGGGGAGACGATGATGATGACCAACATGCAGAGACAATCATAGGACGTGTCCACGAGTTTGTCTACAGTGCTGCAGAGGGCATGCCGGAAGGATCAGATGGGGAGAGGGGCGAGGGCGTTTTTGAATCAGAGTCGGATGATAATAATGTCACAAGTGTACAATGTAAGTGTAAGACCAATTGTTTGTCGCAGTTTGATGCTGAACACATTCAAGGGCATATATTGTCTCTCAGGGAAATGGAGAAAGACCAAAAGGAGATGTTTGTTATGGGAAGTCTGTTGAAAATAGGTGCACAGGAAACCAGGAAAGGTAAACGTAAACGAGTTAGATATAGATATACATTTGATGGCAAAACTGTTTGTAAATCTGTGTTCTGTCACATTAATGATATTGGGCAGAGAACTGTTAAATCTTTACTAAAACATTTAAATTCAAATGGACCGGTGCCGCGAATACATGGGAATACCGGGAGAAAGCCAAGCCATGCAGTTAAGTACGAGGACGTGCGTTTCTGTGTTGATTTCCTGGTATTATATGCAGAAATCAACGGGTTAACAATGCCAGCAGCACCACGCGGAGCAGACGAGGCTGCACCTGTACTGTTACCATGTAATACTACGAAAGTGGATTTACATTCAAAAATACAACAAGCATGTGTAGAAGCCGGGCGTAAGATGTCTTGGTATAACTACATTTAAATGTGTTTGGAAGCAATGCCTTCCACACATTAAGATAATGACGGCAAAAGATGACGTTTGTCATAAGTGCGAGATAATAAGGAAACGGGTGGCTGATGCTATAAATGAGATGGACAAACTTGAGGCAGCAAACGATTTACGAGAACATATACAGGTAATATTCATTTTATTACGCGTTAATAAAATTTAAAATCCGTTCGACAGCGGAATTGAATCAAACATCCTGATTTGACTTTAACACCTATTACGCTTAATTAATCAAAACAAGTCTGCAATTTTCATGTCAGTTTGTTGTTATTAATGCTTTCAAGGATCACCTTTTACAATATGTTTATAAGTAACACTGATTTTTCCGTGCAAAGTTCTTGCGGTAATTATTTGCCTCCATAATGGAACCATACTTTTGAAATTATTGACATATCGATTGAATTATAGTTTGATACATGTGATACCAAATTTGCTATCAACAATTTAACATTTATTAAGAAAATATTTGTGTTTACTAGCATCACATGTTTATAGATATTTTATTGAAAGGTTAATAATTATAGAGTTGGAGTGATTTTTTGTTTATATTTTTTGTTTATTTACACAAACTATGTAGGACGCACAGAGAGAGCGACAGGTTTATAGACAGACAATAGAGGAGGCTCGTGAGGAAATGAGGCACACATCAGTCACAGTCAATCGACCTGCCCAGCCATGCACTAGTGATTTATCAAAAGTGCACTATACTTTCGACTATTCTCAAAATGTGACAATACCACATCATAGTCAACAAATGGGCCCTTTGTATTTTGTTACTGGCAGGAAAATACAAATTTTTGGCGTCCGTGTTGATTCTGTGTCACAACAATATAATTATCTTATAGACGAGGATGAATCGATTGGTATGTTAAGAATAAATAAATAAATAAATAAATAAATAAATAAGTAAAGAAATTTTGCTTTTTTCTATAATACAGATATTTTGCTTTTCATTATTGTAAAATATTAATTTCATATAAACATAATTATAATAAATAAAATGTCATTTTAAATGTGTGCTGTCGAAATATGAAATATACTTAGAATTGATGTAAATTAACAGGTGCTGATGGTACAGGGACACACGGGCCAAACTCAGTTATAAGTATGCTACATCACTGCCTCGAAAACCAGGGATTTGGAGAGAAAGCTTGCATCATGCACGCTGACAACTGTGGTTGTGAGTATTTTTCCGTAAATGTCTTTTTAATTAGATAATAGTAAAGCACTGAACATTCCGTTTTATATTCAAAATGCTACATTTTACAAAGCATAGTTTTTAATTTTTTAAGTTTTTAGTTTAAATGTTGAAATAAAAATATATTAATTTTTTATTACAGCGCAGAATAAAAATCGATTTATGTTAGCGTATCTGGCGTGGCGAATTCATATGGGGCTCCATGATGAGATAACACTCCTGATGGGAATTCCTGGTCACACAAAGTAATTTATGTTTTTAATTCATATTATATTTTATACTCGTATAATGCGAATAATGTATTTTAGTTTATGACAGTCCTCTACAATAATTCTGGTCTGCACAAAACGATCATTTGCTATTTTTTATGTGTTTAAACATGTATGTGCTTGCACACCAGCGGGCATATTTTATGCATGCCATAGAGACAATCTGGCCATAAGATTAAAACTAAAACACTGTCGAACAAATCGATTATTCCAGAACAAATCTACTTGCAATCATTATGTTCCTATAGAAATAAAAATAAATCAACATAAACTATAAATAAGCAATTTTTATATGAGCCGCGTCACGACAAAACCAACATAGTGCGTTTGCGACCAGCATGGATCCAGACCAGCCTGTGCATCCGCGCAGTCTAATCAGGATACATGCTGTTCGCTATCAGTTTCTCTACTTGTAATAGACTTGGTAAGCGAACAGTTAGAACCTTATCAGACTGCACGGATGCGCTGGCTGGTCTGGATCCATGCTGGTCGCAAACCCATTATGTTGGTTTTGTCATGATACGGCTCATATAGTTTTTTATTCGATTCCAGGTGTCTTGTGGATGGAGGATTTGGACATATCAAGAAGCTGTATAGACGCACGGACTGCGACAGTATTTCGCAGGTGGCATCTGTCGTGAGAAAGTCTGCTTCAAGCAATTTCCCCGTGCTCTTCCGCAAGGAGGATGGATGTCAGAATTGGACTTGGTATTCTATTACAAATTTTTGAATTTCTAAATTTACACCCCATTTAAATAAGTTTGTACAATAAAACAACTAAACAAATTAATAGAGAGCTCAATTCGGCGCTCGGCATATATGCTGTCATATTACTTGTACGTGTATTAATAATTGCTTGTCATTGTAAATTATCAAGTAGTTTATGATTGACATAATATTAACTAGTCAACATATGTTACAGGTATGACTGGAAGACATTTTTGCCGCGCTTCTTTTTACCATTAAGGGTATACAGCGGTATCACTATTTCCGTGTTACGAAAGAATGCTGTATACGTGAAAGAGCGCTCAACTGACGTAGAGCAGCAGGTCACAATCCTAAAGAGAAATGCTACAGTACCAGAAGATATTCTCCCTGCAGTTTTGCTACCGGGTGGACTTTCCCGCGCAAGGCAGCAATACCTGTACAAAAATGTACGACCTTTTGTACGTCAGGCGTATCGTGATGTGACGTGCCCACCGTTACGGGAAGAATGACAATTTAGATTTACATGTACAAATGTATACATGCATTATCTTTGTCTGTATGTTTAGTCCTAAGATTTGTTATCAATAAACTAGATATTTATATGATCTATATATTTCAAGTTATAAAATTTTGTTAATCGTAAATTAACCAATATACTGGGTACATAAGTGCTGATCCGTTTATGTGATTTCTTCCGTTATCGTTTTATTTTTATGATTTTGAAGTTTGTAACTTCATAGGACTGTAAAATAAATTCATTTGGAGTTACTGTCTTTATTGGTTCTTACACAATCCATTCTTAACACAAGGCAATTCGGCAATAAACCACGACGTTCTTTAAAACGTTCAACGTTTAAACAAACGTCGTCGTCGACGTCGGAGCAACACATTGGTCTATGTACATAAAAAGATATATCTTTGTCATTTTTCAAGTTATTTTCGTCAAATAAAAAGTAAAATCATCTGTAATAATTGGTTTCTATGAAAATTATGAAACCAAAAAATCGAAGAAAATTGCCCGAAGGGTCATTTTGTCATGAAGGCGCCCATATAATAAAGTCTAGCCCATGTGTTATCATGTGCAGGGATGCAGGGGTGTAGATTGTTACATGTTGGTGGGGATTGACCCAATCACTGTGACCGTCGCACTGCTGGGAGTATTGTGTATGGTAGCACTGGGAGTAGCACATATAAGGTATATAGCTGTACAACGCCATTGAATATGTATTCTATATGTAGAAATAGGCGTTAAATCAAGTTTTCAAGTTTCAAGTTTCAAAAGAAAAAACATGATTGCATGGCAAAATTAACCTAAAGACCATCAACATTCACAACGACTGTATTGCATGTTAATGCAAATAATTGTTCTCAAATGATGACAAGTTAAAAAAGGTTTTCTGCAGGGAATAGTTTTAATATTTTTAATACCAGACATATAATTTAAGTGTGTGAAGTTTTCATGCAGATACCAGCTTATTCATTTCAAGATGCTAGACATGTAAAATATGAAAAACAAGATCAACAAGGAAAGGCGGCGTTCAATGAACGCAACCCCCATATGCCCCCATATGTAAGTTGCATTTATTACTTTTTGTCAACTTGAAGCATTCTTCTTTCTATCAATCTAATGCAGGGTCGTTTGATAAATTACAAACTTGCATGTAAGAAGTCTTAACAAGAAAACAGTTCTAAGAAATGAAAATTGACGAGAAACAATTTCTGTGTTGTCATATTTGGATCAAAAAAGAAAAATCTAATTCATTTTGCTGTAAACCCGCGAGCAAAGTTCTATTTTTATCATAACGAGTGCATTTTCAAAACGAGGTAATATTTAATCGATCTGATAACCGATGTAGTTCAGCGAAACAAAGAAAAATATGAAAATAATTTACAATTTAGATTTCAATCTAAAGTAGTAAATGACAGGTGTTGCAATTCAATAATACAAAGTCAAATAATTTATTGGCAAAAACATATACATGTTCATCGCCAAGTAACATTTTGGCGGTACAAAGTACAGAAAAGTAAGATACATACATGATAAATTATACATATACATAATTATTTATGAGCGTACATTATTTCAAACAAATGTATTAAGTAGATTCATTTCTCAGTTGCATTGCTGAATAAACAAATTTTGCTAAGTTTACAATTACATTTTTGTTCGTACATTTCATTATTGATATGAATTTATTTAAATTAGGCCATGAGCAATAATATCTAGGTAAACATGTTTTCCTTAAGTCGTTATAATATGGACATACTAATAAGAAGTGATATTCAGTTTCAATTTGTTTCATATTGCATTTTGTACAGAGGCGTTGGTTTCTTTCAATATTTCTATGTCTACCCTCTTCAATAGCTAATTTGTGCGAAGAGCACCTAAACCTTGATAGCATTTTACGATGTTTTACATTATTAATACAACTTAAATATTTTTCTTGGGTAAATTCAATTTTAAACAAATTATAACTTTCTAACTTTGAGAAAGTATCAAGCTCGGCACACCATTGCTGTAGCTGCTGATCATAAATTCTTTGTATAATAGTATTAACATGCACAAGTGAAATATTTATCATTATTCCATAGATATATGAAAAACCTAAGTCTGACAACATATTTTTAACATTTTTTGACCAGCTATTTAACAAAATTACCATTTGCATCTTTTAAAAATACCAACTTGTATAAAAGAGAGTTTGGGGATTTCATAATTCTGTACAAGTACTTAACAATTCTGACTTTTCGCAGAACTAATAATGGAAATCGTCCAAATTCACCAAGAACCGCTGATGTTGTAGTTTGCTGACGTACACCAAGAACTTGTTTTAAAAATTTCAAATGTACCTTTTCGATGTCTGGTGCCTAATGAAAACCCCATACCTCTGAACTATATGTAAGAATCGGTAAAACCATGCTATCAAAGATTTTGATTTTTTCTGTGACATTAAGGGAAATTGATTCAAATAGAGAATTAACAGAGTATAGTGCTTTAAGCGCTTGATTAGATAACGCCTTTTGGGCTTGATAAAAATTCCCATTAGATGATAATGTAAACACCAAGATAGGTGAATGACTTAACAGCGCTAAGTAATTCATTATTGTAATATACCTCAACATTTTCATTTCTATTTCCAGATTTAAAAACCATAGCAACCGTTTTTTTTTCTACATTCACCACAATACCCCACTTAGTACAATATGTATTAAGTTTATTAAGGAGGCATTGCAATCCTTCCTTAGAATAAGAATAAAACTGTATCGTCCGCAAATAATAGTAAAAATATTTGTATATTATCTAATGAAAATGTATCAACATTATCTATTTGTAAATTTTCGTGCATATCATTTACGAAGAAAATAAATATAAATAACAATGGTGAGAGTGGTTCCCCTTGTTTTAAGCCCATATAACTCTCAAAATTATCTGTCAGGCAACCATTTGCTCTTACACAAGATTTCACACAATTATACATACTTCGTAACATTGTTACAAACTTTATATGATACACCAGATTCAATCAATTTAAACCATATTCCATTTCTGTATAACATATCAAAACATTTTTTTAAATCAATAAATGAATGCATATACCTTTTTCTTTTTCATGACGTATTATCTTATTAATAATTGAACATAAAACAAAAATGCAATCAGTAGTACTTTATCTTTCCTAAAACCATACTGGAAATCATTCAATATTTCATTACTTTCGGCCCATTTACGTAATCTCATGTCTAACAATATTGAGAAAAGTTTAGAAAATATACTAAGTAAGGTGATACCCCTGTAATTATTCACATCATTTAGGTTACCCTTCTTGGGCACTGGTACAATAATACCACTACACCACGATTCAGGATATTCATTTGAATTGAAAATATGATTAAACAATTTACATAATATTGGTGCTAAAATTGTTTTGCATTCAATAAATATCTCCGGAATAAGTTTATCTATACCAGCACTTTTACCACTCTTAAGGGTAGAAATAGCCTTTATCACATCATCGATCGTAAAGTCCATGTCAAGTTCTTCAACATTATTGTAAAATATATCATTATTATCTAAATGTTCCTCAACAAAATTATTTTTGAATGTCTCTTCGTTTGAAAATAAGTTTTTAAAATGCTCAAAAAAATCTTCCGATGACAGTTCATTTTTGCTTGATTTCTTTCTCATTTTTTTTATTTCCTTCCAAACTTTTGTTGCTGCGTGCCAGCTAAAAATGACATTTTTCTTTCTCTGATTTAAATGAAATTTAGTACGTGCTCGCCTCTTAGCTATTCTATAAAGACGTCTGTTATTAACAAGTAATTCTATATTTTGATTCGACCTGTTCTTACAATAATTTTTGTTTGCACGTTTTAAACTCTTTTTCTAGCGTTCTCACAGTCTTGATTAAACCATGAACTTTTAAATTTTTCTCTTTCTATTATTTGTATTCTTTCTTATTTCTTTTGACTCTCCAAATATACTAAATGATTTTTCATACAAAACATCTGATTTTTTCTGTATACCTATATCTAATTCAACATCATTTCTAATTACACTATTCACAATCATGTCAATGTTCGTAATTTCAATCTCAATCAATTCTTTGTAATTATCAATCTTGTCTCTATCTTCGTTATTCCATTTTAATACATTAATACTAACACTTTCATTATCAATGATTTCCGTTATACATGCAAAACTCAGATCAAGTTGAACAGGTTTATGATGTGAAAAAGTAAACAAATCATGTATTTTAAATTCATGTACAAAGGGAAATAACTCGCACTGCATAAGCACATAATCAATTAGACTTTTACCTGTATTAGACATAAAGGTAAAATTGCCTATACCTGAAAATACAAAATACCCTTGCTGCTTTAAAAAAAATTATACTCCTGCTTAGTTAATATCGCCGGAAGGTTTAGATTGAACACAATTGTTTTTAGCTGTTTACTGACGCTTTGATACTTTGGGACATTAATATCCATTTTAATTCGCTTTGTTGGTGTCCAGTTACATGTATCACAGTATTTTGATTCACCAACCCTCTAACAGTGTTTTGATTCATCAACGAATACCGTCATATTACGAATGTTAAAATCTAAAAACGTGTCTTTATATAGAAACTAATTGATACTAAATGCGTGATTTCAAAATATATGACAAATGTAAATAAACTTTCTACCAATTCTGCCTTAAACACTAAATAGAATTGTGTTGAAAAAAAATCAAGCACTTCTTTATTCTACAATTTTAGAACAAATCTTGAAATTTAGCTTCGGTAAAGAAATAAATCGTTAACTATATAAATTTTAACTTGCTGCATAACATCCATTGTCCTTTTGTACTAAAGGGTTTTGGGGTTAGTAGAAATATGGGGGGTAAATGCCCTTTTCCAAAAAACCAAAAAAACCCCCCCCCTTAAAAAACCCCCACCCAAAAAAAAAGTAAATTTTTTTTTTTAAAAGAATCTTGAAAACGAATTGTTTTAAAAAATTTTCTTACAAAACCCTTTAAATAAAAATTATTGTCAAGTTTGGGGTTTCCCCTTTAAAAAAAATTTGGCTAAACTAGAGGCAAAGCCCGCTTTAAAAAATATAAATAACGATTCACTTACCTGACATTGTAATATCACCTTGTGGTCAATATGAGTATGCATTTAATTTTCTATCACAATATACCACTCACTTATACACATTCATATATGTTTAACACATCAAAATGTTCTTCTTTTTAAAGGAAGCCTCAAATTTGAAATGAGTTTCAATATCACCAAAGAATGAAAAAAAAATATTGTCGCAACAAAATTTATTTAAAATTTGTCATGGATATGTTAAACATTTGGGACAAATTCATCATCTTTAAACCATGATTTATAAGTATACGATAGTTCAACTATGGTGTGTCGTAGATAAGATTTCGCCATATTATATAAAATGGGTTTTTAAATACATGGTAAATGGTTTATTTGAGATACGCAAGGAAAACTAGATAGATCATGTTGTGAAAAGATGCGGATTAACACATTTTACTGCATTGGAGTATACAAAAAAAAGAAAAGAAAAAGAAACAAAAGTCTTATAAAAAAAATGTTCATAATGTACATGAACATATCTTTTTTGCCTACTGACCAATTTGTCTTATAATTACAAATGATATATAAATATACGGCCCGCAATAGTTTCAAAATGATAAACACATAAGTTATTCTGTTTAAAAAGGCCACATTAACTTTGGTAAATAGTTCAACAGTTACAAAGATAATTCTTTAACAAATAATGCTGCGTGCTTACGTTATCTTTTTCTGATGATAAATAGAGGATATTGAATGAGTGTAGTTTAATACTAAATTTATTGAACGAGTTGAATAAAATCATATTATGCGAGCCTCTGGCGAGCATAATATTGTTTTATTCAACGAGTTCAATAAATTTAGTATTTAATCTACACGAATATAATATTCTATTTATCACATATATAAAATAAGAACAGTAAACTGTTAAAATGAGTAATTTTTCAATGACGCACCTATAGTGTAACGCTAACATTAGCGCGCCTTTAACGCTATATAAAGCGCAAATGACGTCACCTCAAAGTGTTATTACACTAGTGTATTATCGTTTTTATTAAATGGCTTTATTACACTCCTTCGCCGCGGTTTATGTGATAAACAGTGATAAAGTAAATTTTCATTCAATTTTCAAAACACGGTTCGAATGTTGAAGATCTGGTGTAATGTTATGTTTTTTTCAACTTTTAGTTTTTCTTTCAAAAACGGCGGGAATACCCTGACATGTAGTGCATTTCGTTTTCAAATGGTATTTTTAAACAATATAATAGCAATTGAAATAACAACATATATTGTATCTATGTTATCAAATATTCTCTTTATCATGTTAATAATATATCATCTTTATTTCAGTGTCTTTATCCCAAACTGTCAACTCATTGCACTTGTTAAATCATTCATTTGCTTTGACCCGTAAATTTAGTTTAAGTATTGGAAGTGACACATAAGATGTCCACACTCATGGCGATGTTATGTAATTCACAGATTGTAGGCATAAAATCTCGACTAAATTTGTGATCGATAGTCTGACATGTCAGATACTGATATGTTTTTATTCGTGATTCTTTTTTAGGGGGAATAACAAAAATTAAAGACATCGTATCGTTCCGATCAAATGACACACTACGCGCTCAAATCTACAATCATTGTGATAGATGCAAAGCAAAAACAATCCTAATGTATGATAATAAAATACCGATTAAAATGTGGTAATGACTTATATTCGCTATATATTGAATAATGTGATGCCAACTTTCTCAGAACTAGTTTAGGAGTTTTGATCATGGCAAATAATCTCGACATACACGATTATACATACTAATAGAAGTAGACGCAGCATTATTTTTATTAACCATATATCATTTCGAAACATCAAAAATGTATATTGATATTGTTTGATTACTCAACTTACTTAAATTCAATTATGACGAAAACCCTCAATGAGACGCAGGTACATCTAGAAATTAAAACAGAGCATGGTAATCAAAAACGAAACAATTTAATTTAAGATATCTGAATTGTAGCTAAGATCAGTAAAGCAAGAGATATTCACCATCTTTTTTGTTACATCATTATTATATCAAACTATGAAATCAATGTAAAAGATCTTTAGGTAAAAATTACCACAGTGGGGTTTGAGAATGTTGTATATTTTTCCCCATATTGATCTTAAAGACACAATGTCACAAATATATTTTATGCCGTGACATTCCATATGAATTGAGCTTTTGTCCTCTTAAACATGTATATCAAGCTTCAAAAGGATAATTTCCAACGACTAAAATATGAAGAACGTTTAAACCGTTATTATGCTGTTATTTGCATGATCTCAATTGTTTTTTAGATATTTATTCCATGAAAGTCAAATTCATTATGTTTAAATGTTTTTAAAATGATAGAATAGTGCTACTTTAAGATATTCTATGTCGTGCCGAACTATAATCAAAATCTACAGTACCACGGTAATATGATGACTAGACGACAATGACATTTCACAAAGATGCCAAGAGTCTATGAATAATTCATTCAATGCTTGCCAATCCTTTGTTTTTTCATTATGCGTCACGTTTCATATATAATATATATAAATGACAAATATGGAGTCAATGTTTCGAATTTACATACATTTCCTTCTTTATTTCCTACAAAAATAGCAAGATGAAGAAAATGTGTCATTCAAAAGAAATGTATGAATTGTTTTTTTTTTTTTGCTTTTTTAGAATGAGAATTGATATTTCACGAGTCACGGAAGTGAGTAAACATTAATATCAATAATAAAGCTTTTATTTACAAAAGGAAGAAATCATATAAATGAAATGTCTTACTCAGTTACTTACTAGACTATTTAATTAACATTAGTCATGTGTCTGAATCTGAAACATCACTAATTGTCAGGTCTTCAGTAAAGCAAATAACAACAACATGACTATAAAATATTAAATGACACTTCGAAGATTACTTAAGTTTTTTTCGAAGACCTTCAATTATCATCCATTATACTAATTTTGTTATACATGTAGTTTCATTCTTTGTGAACATTGCTAAAGATTGGTAGTTTAATAAAAATTCAAGGTCTTGTAGATGTAGTGAAGTTCATCAAGATGCAGTGTTATTCCGAATCATTAAAATAATGTGTATTTGCTCAAAATGCAGTTCGATTCCTCAAGATGCAGTGCAATTCATCTAAATGCAGTGCAATTTCTCAAAACGTAGTGCAGTTTCTTAAAATTTATTGTTT
>NW_026864566.1:0-99171 GCF_026571515.1 Ruditapes philippinarum
TTCTAGATATCATCAAAACAACCTTCCTGACAAATTTCCAAAATATTTGGATGAAAACTGCAGCCACTAGAGTGTTAACAAGCTTTTTCTATTTTTAGCTCCTGTGACCTAGTTTTTGACCGGAGATGACCCATCTTCGAACTTGACCTAGATATCATAAAAATAACCTTCCTGACAAATTTCCAGAATATTTGTATGAAAACTGCAGCCTCTAGAGTGTTAACAAGCTTTTTCTATTTTTAGCTCCTGTGACCTAGTTTTTGACCCGAGATAACCCATCTTCGAACTCGATCTGTATTTCATTGAGACAAACATTCTGACAAAGTTTGATGATGATCCAATCAAAACTGTGACTGCTAGACTGTTAACAACCCAATTATTAGAGTGTTAACAAGCTTTTTCTATTTTTAGCTCGTGACCTAGTTTTTGACCAGAGATGACCCATCTTCGAACTTGACCTAGATATCATCAAAACAACCTTCCTGACAAATTTCCAGAATATTTGGATGAAAACTGCAGCCTCTAGAGTGTTAACAAGCTTTTTCTATTTTTAGCTCCTGTGACCTAGTTTTTGACCCGAGATAACCCATCTTCGAACTCGATCTGTATTTCATTGAGACAAACATTCTGACAAAGTTTGATGATGATCCAATCAAAACTGTGACTGCTAGACTGTTAACAACCCAATTGTTGACGACGAACGACGCACAACGCACGACGCACGACGCACGACGCACAACGCACGACGACGGACGCCGGACATAGCCCCATCACTATACCTCACCATGACCACTTCGTGGTCAGGTGAGCTAAAAAAAATGCCCGCACTTACTTTTAATAGATTTTTATGTCAAAAATTGACCCGCTAATTATCCGATAAAAATATTTTCACAATGGGCAAAATTGAACATGACTTTGTGTAATCTTTTCTTGACAGTTTTTTTTTTTAACATCTGATATGTAAAGAAATGAGTGCAAGTCAGCTGATTTTCGGCACCTTTGATGATTCAGATTACACAGCAGTGTGTAAACATCAAAGAATGACAGATTCTTTTGAAGAGCTCGCTTGCCACTTGTCATAAGTCATTGTGTGTAGATTTCATGTGTGTTTTTAAACAATGGCAATATGAGCAAAAGCTTTTTTTTTTTGTATTTAAACAATCTTTGGAATAGACAATCGGCGATGTATTTAATTTCATTGCTCTAGTAAGTACTATGTATATGTATGCACCACATTTATAGTTATGAAAACTTTTTTTTTTTTTTTCCCGCCGCCGACCCTACCTTATTTTGGAAAAAATCAGTAAACCAAAATATAAAGAAAAAAATGGCCTTTCAAACCTTTTTATCAGTATTAAAAGAAACAGTTAAAAGGCGAAATATATGATTATGACAAGACTTGGAGAGTGAGGATATGTGATGTTTCCCGCAGTATGTGTCTATGCAATAGAAGCTGGTCTGATTTCTGCCATATTGCATACAACTAGTACAAGGTTAACCATGGCCTGGGTTAACCATGCTACTACTGGGAAGCATATCTTTCATTTTGTGAAGCAAACCGGTTTTCTTTTTTAACCAAATCACCAAAAATGTTAATTTGTCTGATAGAGTATTGATATATGAAAATTGTTCAACTAAACAGAGAGATTGATAATTATTCTACTAGTACAGTTTTAGAGGCCAACTAATCGTGGGTCTGCTCAAAATCTATTGTCTTTTGACAATTACCAACTTAACTCCAAAATTGAAGACTGTTAACCGAATTCATAGAAAAAGACTTTTGATTTGTAGTTAAAAATATACACAAAAGCATTCAATGTACAAAGTAGGATTGCATATGTTACAAGAGATACAACATATATTTATGCCCCCGCCATGTAATGGCCGGGGCATATAGTGTTACCCTGTTCCGTCCTTCCGTCATTCCGTCCTTCCATCATTCCGTCATCATCAGTTTCCGTTCATTATCTTAATAACGGTTGCACATATTCAACTCAAATTTGACATATGGATATGTCATGAGAAAATACAGGTCAAGTTCGAATTTGGTCATGGTTCGATGATTTTTGGCAGAGTTATGCCCCTTTTACTTTGAAAATAATATGAAATTTTCAGTTTCCGTTCATTATCTCCCCAACGGTACAACACATTCAACTCAAATTTGATATATGGATATGTCATGAGAAAATACAGGTCAAGTTCGAATTTGGTCATGGTTCAACGATTTTTGGCAGAGTTATGCCCCTTTTACTTTGAAAATAATATGAAATTTTCAGTTTCCGTTCATTATCTCCCCAACGGTACAACACATTCAACTCAAATTTGACATATGGATATGTCATGAAAAAATACAGGTCAAGTTCGAATTTGTTCATGGTTCGATGATTTTTGGCAGAGTTATGCCCCTTTTACTTTGAAAATAATATGAAATTTTCAGTTTCCGTTCATTATCTCCCCAACGGTACAACACATTCAACTCAAATTTGACATATGGATATGTCATGAGAAAATGCAGGTCAAGTTTGAATTTGGTCATGGTTCGATGATTTTTGGCAGAGTTATGCTCCTTTTACTTTGAAAATAATATGAAATTTTCAGTTTCTGTTTATTATCTCCCCAACAGTACAACACATTCAACTCAAATTTGACATATGGATATTTTTTTGGAATGCCAAGGTCAAGTTCGAATTTGGTCATGGTTCAATAATTTTTGGCAGAGTAATGCCCTTTTCACTTTGAAAAAAATATGAAATTTACAGTTTCTGTTCATTATCTACCAAACAGTATTACATATTCAACTCAAATTTGACATATGGATATGTCAAAGGAATGGGCAGGTCAAGTTGGAATTTGGTCATGGTTCGATGATTTTTTTGCAGAGTTATGTCCCTTTCACTTTGAAAATAATATAGATACATCTTAGGAATAGGCAGTTTAAGTTTGAATTTGGTCGTGGTTCAATGATTTTGGACAAACTTATCTTTCTTGAATATTGGAAAAAATTTTTGAACTTTTAGTTTCAGCACTCATACTTTTGTGGAAATGTATGTAGCCATTATTTTGGCTACAAATATGAAATATGCTATTTTCAAAAGGATAAGACTGAATAATTTCAGTGCCTTGAACATTGTATGAAAATGGTTTGTGTTAACATTGAAAAGTTTTAAGGGCTTTGAACTTAAAATGAAAACAATAATTTGTGCAAACAAATTTGGAACTAAATATAATAACACCTGAAATTTTGGCTGCATGCGGGGGCATCCGTGGCATGATGACACATTTCTAGTTATTATTAAGTTTGAATGTTGGACAGAAACCTTGAATTTCATATGTACATATATGTATAAGGAGTTTTCTTCAATTTATAATCATGCCATAGAAAATATCTTATAAAATGCAATAAACTTCTTGAGGCCGATGTTGTGACAGTTATATCATGTAAGAAGATAGAGCAATATGAATATTTTTATACCCTTTTTTATAGACATAATATACTAAATAGAAGTTTCATTATGATGATTGGTGGACATTTTAACAGGGCTTCCATTAAGTTCCAAAATTTGGAAGTCAGATACTGAAAATTTCTGACATCTGATGTCACATATTAAATAGCTTTCATGCCATAGAAAATTTCTTACAAAATAAACTTCTTAAGGCAGATTGGACCGTTATCATGTAAGAAGACAAAGCAATATGAATATTTTTATACCCTTTTTTATAGGCATAATACTGAATAGAAGTTTCATTATGATGATTGGTGGACATTTTAACAGGGCTTCCATTAAGTTCCAAAATTTGGAAGTCAGATACTGAAAATTTGAAGTCACATTATATAGGAAAAGAAGGCAAAGCATTATATTTTGAAGTAATTGATGACACCAAGCCGTGAATAATGCTCACTTATTTTACATTAATACTGATTTAATGACAGTTTTTCCTTCAAAACAAAAACCTAATACAAGATGTACAGTGCATATTAAGCCCAGACAAGCATTGTTGTTTTTTTCACTCCTTTTTTGAAAAAATATGAACAAAACAAAAATAAGCATTTTTCATTTCCCTCTTGATCGAGAAAAAAGAGCCGTCTCGCACATGTGTTGAAAAGCTACGCAGTGCATAATGATGAAGTTAATTACTATTTTATCTATCGCAAGAAAAAAGCCTTATACTTGAAAGCAATGAATCCAGCATATATTCCTGGCTTTTTCTAGGTAATAGGTTTTCAAGGCACATTATGTTTTGAGTTGAATGAGGCCTCCTACAGGGCCACATAACATCCAATGTGCCACTTTTGAAGTTTTCAAGATATATTTTTTTTTGCCAGGCTTGAGAGTATATCTCTCTGAAGTTTACACCTATCAGTATCTCTCAAGTATTACAATTTAACCTGTTGGATTTTGATAGAATAAATATTTCTTCAGTTTGAAGAGAGCGAGCCAATATGAATTCTGGTTATTCAATGTTCATGTACAGTCAATGTATGATCAAATTTCGAAATAGAGTCTAAGAGATGAGATTAAATTTACTCATTATATACATAAACATTGAACAAAACGTCTTTAAATAAAAATAAGAACTATACCAGGGTAGTCATTGGATAGCCAGTTGAATAAATTTACTTGGCCAAATTACTGGAATCAGAAGGGAATAACCGGAATTGGCCTGTAAATTAATGTTATTTATGAACTTTTAAAGAATTTTCCTGACTAACGTTGAATAACTTGAAATTATGGATATGTCTTTGTACATGTATGTCAATGTTTTTGCCAAAATAATTTTGTATAATCCCATTAAAGGACTTGCCCCGCTTTGATTTAGAACAGTCCATTAGTAAATAAAGGTAAATTAAGTAGCCAACAGTACAGAGATTCATGGTCAGACAGCATGGAATAACGGGAGTGCTGTGCTAGCATTAGCGGGGCTATACTGGCAGGATGGGAAAGTCATTATTGCTGCAAACACAAAGTCTCAAATAATCGCTTCAATAATTATACTTTGTTAGTGAGGAGAAATTTAATAATTAAAAATAATTTATAGATTAGTGAATAATAAAGATTGAAAATAAAATGGGAAATAATTATTACAATTTATCAAATATTTGATGTGTTATCTTTAAGCCACAAGAATGTCTAATGAATGACAAATCCAGTAAAAGCAAGTTTTGTGTAATTTATTAAATACTGTACAATTTCACATTAATTAAAATATTATCCTATTCCAATAGTTTTTGTTACCAGCAAGACAGAATTAAAATCATAAAGAGGTAGGGTTTCTTTCTAATTTTCTTTCTCAACAATTACTCAAATGTAATTTAATCTGAAAATAAAAAAAATTAAAAACCAAATCATAGATATCAGAAATAAAACTCCTATATTTCAATGAGATCAAAGGCATTAAAAAGATGACACATTCACTTTTATTGATCTGAGCAATGATTGATATTTAAATAGAAGAGAGATGCACCAAGATTACCCTTTTTCCATTAAAACTAACAGCTGCAATGCAGAATGCATACAAGGGGAACATGTTAAAAGGCCAACAAAAGTATGTGTCTTGTTTCCCCTCACAATAAGAAGACATTCAATATCTTTTTCTTTTCTACATACTGTATATTAAAGGCAAAACAAAATCGCAATGCAGAACTGTATATTAAAGTGTTTTCTGATATATATATGTAAAATTTATATGAGTGAACAGTGTATATTTCCAAAAAAATAATGTTTTAGCACAAATTTTAAAGTTTAGTTCAATTTTTGACAATTTTTTTTATTCAAAGAAAAAAAAATTGAAACCACATATAATTTAATTTTCTTTCCTATGTGGAATTCTTGTATTCATGGGTATAAATGAACAATAGTCCTTTCAAATTTCATTTAGCTTCTAAAATTACCAATGAAAAATATGGGATATTTTTTTCACAATTCCAACTCAGATGACAGTAGGAGCATGACAAATGTTGAACATACCATTTTGTTTTTATGTTTTGGCCTATGCAATCTGGGTTTGGAATTTCCAATAATTTATCAATCTATTAATCAAGATATGGTATAAATCAACACACAAATATTCTCTGATCTCACAAGATTTTAATCTTAATGATAAAAGATTAAAGGGACTGGACCCTATCAAAGAAAGAACCAGCATTGAAAATGTTGATAACTGATTGCTGGGACTGTAATCAATTAATAACAATTAATCATTATTGTAAACATGTACATGTTAGACTATTTGAGGAGAGAAATAAAAAAAAGGGTCATAACTCTGTAGTATATGGCTTATCAATTAACTCTAACAATTGTAACCTCAGTCTGTAAGTCTCTAAAGGTACTGTTTCAATACAAAAACATGGGATATTCCAGTAAGTGAAGTAACTAGGATCAGGGTGTTCACTAGCCATGAAATCCTGAGGGTCATTTTGACTAAGTTTTACCAACTACAAGGTCAAATCCCCATGATTTTAACAAAATTTGACCCTCCAGTTAAAATCCTGAGGGTCAAATCAGGCCTTTTGGAAATTTGAAGGGTCATTTCAAGGGTTAAACAGACACCCTGTAGGATTATAAGTGAAGGTTAATTAAAAAGTATGATTATTGCTGATAGGATATATACATAAATATACTTTCGTATTTTATGATATAATAAATTCAATTTATTCTAAATAAGAATTGAGAGGCCTTAAATGAAATATTTGATATGATTATGAGTGATTTTAATAAATGGTGGTGTGGCCAAGTAATATAGTTGGCTACATGAGTTCAAACCTTTTGGAGGCATCCTTTTGTTTCCAAGTGTAAAGTTTACTTCACAAACTAAATTTAATTCTGAATAAACTTATTATTAATTCAGTTATAAAGTCATTTATTAGTTATAATAAGTATGTTTTAGGACTTAAGAACATCCAAAACAAAATAATAATTGAAAATATGCAAACTTTAAAAATGTTGACAATGTCATTATTTTGATACAGTTATGATACTTCATGGGACAATTGCAATATATTAGGGTTAAAGTTATTTTAATGCAGTCCTATATGGTTATTAGAATGTCATTGTTTACCAGCCCTTCCCCCTGCTCCCGCTTCCTTAGAAGCTCAAGAATGAAATTCATTGTCAATATATAAGTAAGAAAGCAATTGAAAAATGGGTATATTTTGTTTAATACAAATACAGCAATTGTTCTTTGATTGGCATATTAAATCACATTTATTCATTTTAAAATATTTGTGTTATCTGTGTGGCAATGAAATGAAGAATTGGTCTTTGAGATCTGTTAATTAAGTCATTTGAATAACTAATTGGTACAAATTTAAGTTAAATCACTAGCTACAACATTATCAGAAATATATTTTTATTTATATGTTTTCCTTTATATGTATTGATGATTTGTAGTAAAATTTTCATCTTGCTGTAAGTAACATATATTTCATCAGTTTTAAAAAGTACATGAATATCAAAAGATATGAACTATGTGTATGTTCTTATAATACATTATTTCTTTAAGTTAATTGCAACATTGGGTGGCACTGTTTAAGTTACATATAAACAAAACTGATAATAGTAATTTGTTCTTCAACTTCTTGTACTACACTCACTGTCAGGTAGTATTAAAGATTTAATAATGTAAACATGTGCACTTCTGAGTCTGTCAGTTGCAAAGTTAAATCCTTGCTTTGTAATGTTGATATGCAATCAGGGTGTTTTTCCAAGATTTATGGAACATGACCCATACCTATGGAATTGGGAATTTTAGCAATGTTTTTTTTTTTTAATTGGGAAAAAATGCATGCCTTAAATTTTGCAATGATTAAATGAATGCAAAGAATAGCTCTCTCTAGGATGGCATCTTCAAACATTAAAGCACCATATTAGTGAAGAAGCCCTTATTTTCAAATATTTCAGTATTTGTTATTCAATTTTTTCATTTTATAACTTTCAATTCAATGGGAATTTTTCTTGTGGATTGGGAAAATAATAAACGATTTTCAATTGGGAATATGACCGAATATCGGCTATAAAATAAGCCAAAAAAATCCCAGGCAATTTACATATTATAAACATGTGTATACTTTATACTGACATGGTGTATATGTTAATTATGCCAAATAATAGTAAAATTATATATATGCATTTAAAAATGACCATGCAATTTAATGAGTTTTAATTGACTTTCAATCCAGTTCAGTATCATATGATAATTGATTTAACCATAATCTTTATTAAATACTTACAAATAAATTGTATCCAAGGGAATAGTAATGGCCCTGTTTAAATCCTCAACAGAACTAAACCTATATGGGTTATTGGAGCAATCAACCTTCCGACCCTTTGTATCTTGAGGCATGCCCAGTTCATCCGCCTCGGGTCCCTCAGCATCACCTGCAGCATCATCACCTTCCGCTGAATTCTCACTTTTTTCGGGAATTGTGGTGCATGTGCAGCCAGATGAGCATGCCTGGGTCAGAGGGATTTTGTTTTGGAAGATCAGAAGAATTGTCAGAAATGTGTGAAATACACAAATCTGCAAAACATTCATTTTGCACTCAGTAAGTATTCATACTTTTGTTTTAATGATCACAAAAAATGCAATCAAACCATTGATGAAAGAAATTAATTTATAATAACTCCTCACACTTGCATTATTGTATTAGCGTCGGTGCATCCCTTTGATGTCCTGCGGCGTCTTTGGTCTTTAGAATCAAGACATTACTCATTCAAACTTCTGATATTTTTTTTGTAAAATCACATATTATTTCACTTTTGAAATTTAATTTACAACAAAACTATTGACATTACGCAGTTTATGAAGCAAACTTTTGAATTAAAATCATAAAAGATACGATAATAAAATTTTGACAGGGTGCTTGTTACGAAGATTTCTTTTGCAAGACAAACATTCGCGATTTACGGTATTTTCCTCACTATCATCCTGTTATTTTATATCCAGCAAGATTTATAAATTAATAAACTTAACACAGAAATATATGTTTACTCCCTAAAATGTAACAGTGAAGTGTAATTCACAAAATCCAGTGCATTTCAATTAATCTGACGGTGGCCGACATCTTGCCGTTTCAGTTTACGTGTGACGTCACGGGATTCTATTTATAGAAAGGATCTTTCCATCAGATACAGTACAGTCTCAAAAGTTTCTTTACACCACCGCAAATAAAACACATGGATTATCAAAAGGCGTGAAAAAGGCTAGATCTATGATTAATAATTTGTATAAATTTGTTCCTTTCCTATGCAAAAATGCCGCATTGTCATAACAACTTCGGCTTTAATTGAATTATTATTTATAAATTTGCAGACAGAAAGAAATCATGATAATTCTGTTAACTCCAACGATATAAAATTCCGAAAATTTTCTTTTCCTAATGATCGTTTCTCGTCCATTACACCGTTTCTTGATCTCTTACTTTCGTATGGAAAACATCAAGTTAAATCGTGCCATAAATCTAAAATAGAGGTGTACTGTATGCACAGCTATATTATATAACTCTTTGATGTATGCAGCATGACTGTTCGACATTGCAATAAACTTGAATTGGTTTTGGCCCTTACCCTGATGACCTTGTATAAAATTATATATATGTTGTCTATGCTTATCAAGGGCCCATCACAAAATGCAGCTTCTGCTGTCGACTATGGAAATTACCGCGGTGCAATTTCCACCTAGTATTAGCCAAATATCTGTATTCTGAGCCAAATGAAGGTCGCTGTACAGTGGTCAATGAGCACCTTAGAAACGTATAGTTTCATTAGACAATATGAAAGAAAATGTGGGTATATCAATATGAAAATTAAGATGATATTAAACAGCCAACAGTATAACGCCTGGTCAGACAACATGTACGTGCTTTTTGGCTTGCAGCCACGGCTGCAAGCCATTTCATTTGGAAAACCTGTTCCGGTGAGGTGGTTTTCTGCTTACATTTATAAGTGCATGATTGAACGGGAAACCTGCTGAAATCGTGCCAATCGCAACTTTTCGGCCTTTTCCGTCACGCTTCGGATTAATGATAATAGCCGATGTACTTCCGATTGCAATCGTGACAATTCGGGCGATTCCGTCATACTGCGGAATCAGACGAAGTAATATTACGGAAATCTAAGCTATTTTAGTAATTTCGGTAATCCCAGTTTGTTTATATAAATAGGATTCGTATTTTTACTTGATTTATTGATTTAAACCGTAATAAATTAGCCTATAAACGAAATTGTTCCGTTTCAATTCTTTTTCAAGACGCAAAAGTTAGTTCTTTTATAATTGTTTTTTGTCTGTATTAGTTTTACACAATAGAGGATGTTGACTGTAGTAGTATTCCGTCTTCAAAGGGTGGTCCAAATCACACAGTGCATGATCGAGTTATATTTAGATCTACTGAACTTGGTGAGGTAATCTAAAAATAGCCCATGCATATCATTAACCTTACCACGTGATGATTTATAGATAGCGCATCGTATCTGGGAACATGCTTATTAATTAAATGAAATGTGCACACTTGTTTCCTTTCAGTATGATAGATCTTCACGTTAGCATTTTTACGATTGATTATTTTCTTTATTAGTTTTATACAATAGAGAAAAGATTTCAAATCGTTTTGACAAAAATATTCGTTTTTACAAAAATAAAAACAAATAAATATGTTGGGATGAAGGCACAACTGTGCAAGCCTTTCCTTTTAAAAGGAAACTTTATTACAATACGATATTTCCATAGAAACGGAAGTACAATTTCGCGCATGCGCATTCTGCGTAGGACAAAAAGTAACAACGAAAGAATTACTGACAATACTTCATTAATAAAATGAAATAGTTTGTTGAACGTGCACTATTCTATAACAATACCTCCCAAATAAGTAAAATGAAAGCGAAAATCTGTTTGTGAATATATTATAATCATATTGTTTTATACACCAAATAAGCGCTCTTTTTTTTCAGAGTACGAAAAAGGTTGTACTCGATTGAATAGTGCGTTATATGTCAAGTAAAATCCTTAATGCTATCGGGCACATCTCACTGCGTTGCAATCGAATCCACTGTCGTCTACGTTGTAATCAATTTTGACATTTTCCAAAAGTTCCAAAATATGGTTGTTTTGTGCAAGTATCATGCATACGATCCGATGCCGGTGTAATAATGGGTCGTTTTGCACACATTTGTACGTGTTTTAACCAACATTAGGCTAAAGTGAAGTCCCCTCGTTAAACTGTACAGACGTGTTTGCCTAAAATTTGCAATGAATTGCACCGTACGTGTAGGTGTTTCCAGTAAAGCATTGAACAATAAAGTAAAATTCAGTCATAAACTTATCGACAACAGCAAACGGCCATATTTTATCCACCGCTTCTGCGACGAATACTTAAACGTCGCGATGGATCCACAGCTTTTGCCAGTGTGGCTGATTTTTCATAGTAACGGACCTCGTATATTGGTTGCAAGGACTAACCACTTTCGGTTCCGGCAGGTTAAGGGTTAACTGGAAATGCGTTCGGGCATTTAAAAAAAAAAGAGTTATGAAAATTAAATTATCAATATAACAGAGGAATTAGAGAAAACAAAAATCAACTATCAGTACTTTAGAAGTGTATCCGAGGTTGAATTCATAAGCTAACTTCATTAAGCTTTAAGATCTATCAACAGTTGCAGAGACTACTGAATTATTTAATTAGATTATTTACATTATTATAACTTTTATTTATATATTCAGAGTCATGCACACGTATGTGTACATAGTTGTATATAAATATGTACGCAGCATCTACTTAAGCGTTATTCAAAGTAAAATTTGTGCTTGAAATGGAACTGCCGACTCGTAAGGAAGTTCACGTGCCTCTGCGGATATATAAAGGCACGTGTGTGTTTGACCCGTGCGAAACTGAAGCCATTCAATCCATGTCAGTCTATGATGATGACGTTTGGGTTCTTACTTTCCCGCGATCAGGTATTCTTTTCAGATAATCTTATACAAGTTTTGTTTAAATCATAAAATAAGATTAATTTTAAAACACTAAGAGGCAAAGTTAATGCATGTAATCGCGTCAATGACCAGTATCAGAAGCTTACAAATAAAATCAGTTCTGCACAAGGGGTTATGATTTATGATTAGATATGTTAAAAGGCCTATTAAGCTTGAAAAAATTCTATCGTTGGTATTTTTTCACTCCGTTTATATTTTACTACATCTCACTTTCAACGCTATTTTTAAAGGTTAGAAACATTCCACATGTTCTAAATTCATATTTAAAACATTTTAAAAAACATGTTCGCCCGTTTTACAGAAGAAAAAAAAAGATTTCTAATTGGTAATGTGCCTTTTAATTGATAGGTACAACTGTTGTACAAGAGATTGTGTACTTGCTAATGACGAAGTTGGACTTCAAAACAGCAAATTCATCTCCTCTTGACAAGCGTTTTCCATTTCTGGATTTAGTTCTTCCCGACATGCCGTATTTTCGCGGATTGAAAGGCGTCGAAGAACAAAGTCAACCACGTCTGATAAAATCCCATCTACATTACAAAGTATTGCCAGAGAGTTTGTACAAGAGTCAATGTAAGGTACAGTAATATGGTGCTAACCTTTGAAACCTTCAGCAGGAACGTTTATTATACATTATGTTATGATAAACATCCCCGCCTTCAGAAAGCGCATATATTTTATAGTCCGGTTTGATCAAGCGTGACGAATATTATACCCAAAACAAGCGAATTTCGCTCAATATGTTAACGAAGACCATACGCATGATGCTGGCCTTACTGACTGTAGGAGACACGACATTGTCCTTATCATCAGGGCCTTACATTTTGCATAAGTTTTCATTGAAATCAATTACATATGAGTGTTTCCTGTTTACGAACAACAAGTTGGGAGAAAACAGCAACACCGTAACCAAAATAAAACCAACTGAGCCTATTTTACTGGCTATTTCTTCTAGTATTATCATTATACTACATAACAAGGTGAACGTCTCAAATAATAAAGTTTTGAAGATGCACCAAAAAATGTAACTACATGCAATTAGTGTATTTGACCTAATTTGTTTTTCTTGTTCTTGATATATTTATTATTTTAATTCTTCCACTATAGTTATCTTCTTTAACATGTACATTGTGCGCACAGAGTTGATATGCATGTGCATTGTGTTTTGTTTAGTTAGATTGTCAGAATATTTTTTGTCATCTCGATGCATGATAATTAGATGGTACAAAAGGCAATCCAAAATTGTTACGAACTCAACTTTCAGGATGCATTTGACGATACGTGTACACATTTTACAGATTAAATAATTTCTTAGTTTACTTTTTAGGCGACTTTTATTATATTTTCTTTACTCCCCAGAAAATCTATGTGATGAGCATTATATTTTCTTAACTTCTTAATTTTTTTTAACTTCCACAGAAAATCTATGTGTTTCGAAACTTCCTCAGAAAATATATGTGATGCGGATTTTATTTTCTTTACTTCCTCAGAAAATCTATGTGATGCGGAACCCGAAAGACGTGTTTGTGTCAGGGTACATGCTGACTCAGTTTTTCAATCAGTTGGAGTCTGATGTTACCATGAAAACCTACCTGGATGACTGGCTTGATGGCAAGGGTAAACATTTTGTAGTACACTACACTTGCAAAATTCAAAAGCTTGCATACATACTAGAGCATTGTTTCTATTTAATCGTCTCATCAAGCGAATTTCATTGCCAGCATTTAGAGAGTTATCCATCTAAAGTCTTAATCTGTGACTGTTTAATACAATACTAGTGTATAACGAAGCTTAAGACGTTCATCATTGAAAAACTCTACAAAACTAAAAGACAGTTAAATGGGCTGTTAAAAAATTCATAAGAAATGATCTTTTAAAATAAAAATTTTGCTGATTTCAAATTACAGGTATTTTAATGGGAAAAAGGAAATGTGATGGATTAAAAACACGCTTGTTTCGATACTTAGCCAATCATGAAGATATTTACAGTTATTACTCTAATATTCTGTTTTATGTCTTATGTAGTGTACAACACACCTTGGTGGCTACATGTTCGTGCTTTTTGGGAAAACAGGAACGAGATCAACAATATATTATACCTTAAATACGAGGATATCGTAAAGGTAGGTAGATAGCATAAGGCAGACATCATCAAAATAGGTCATTTACACTTTCAGAGCATCTTCAAGGTTGGTAGATGTTTCCATAACATCGGCTCTTCGGGGTACGATGATGTTATGACGATGACATCATCAACTTAGGAAGGTTTTATAACGAGGACTTCTTCATAGTAAACTAAAACTGAGGACATCTTCAACGTAGATATACAACGAAGGTAATTTGACAAAGGCAAGGTAAGGTAAGTTGAAACAACTGCGAGGACACCGTCAAGTTCGGTAGATTACTTTTAGGGGACATCGACAAGTTAGGTAGATTACTTTTAGGGGACATCGTCAAGTTCGGTAGATTACTTTTAGGGGACATCGACAAGACAGGTAACTAACACTTTGGGAACATCGTCAAGTTCGGTAGATTACTTTTAGGGGACATCGACAAGACAGGTAACTAACACTTTGGGGCCATCGACAAGTTAGGTAGATTACTTTTAGGGGACATCGTCAAGACAGGTAACTAACACTTTGGGGACATTGGCAAGTTAGGTAAGTAACATTTCGAGGACATCGTCAGGTTAGTTAGATTATACTTAGGGGACATCGTAAAGTTGCGTTGATTACACTTCGGGGACATTGTCAAGTTAGGTAGATAACACGACAAAGACATCGTCAAGTTATGAAGTTTAACCTTTGGGGAAATCTTCAAGGTAGGTGAAAAACATTAGGAGGACATTCTCACAATCGTCATCTGGTAGACAATAAAACGAGGAAATCAGCAAGGAATGTATTCGTTAACTCTAACATTGTGTTTGATTTTTTGAAAAGGAATCCAGCTAAATCCAGAACCGTAAATATTTTTTATAGTTTGATACCATTCCTCAATGTGTCCCTCAATTTTTAACGAGTTAGTGTTGTGAAACAACAATGCTGCAACCATATATTCTTTATCAAAGTTTCACAAAATATATTTTAGTAACCAAATGAGAATGATGAATTATTATGTTAAGACGCAAACCCTTGCTAAATGTAACAAATATTTACTCAGTTTTACATAATCAGTGAACTAGTATTTAAATAAGTCGTACAGTCAAATTATACAAATTATATCTTTCAATTCAATATCACGGGGGAGGAAGTGTTACACGAAGGATGGAGTTCTTATGATAACTTGTTTGGAGTTCTTATGATAACTGTCACGGAGTTCCTGGAAAACGTTACGGATTTCTGTGGAAAACTTTTCTATATACTTGGAGAACTCATGTAAAAAATGGTCATTTTTACCTTTAAATGGGGAGTTTGAGGTGCTAAATTAAACTTTGATAATTAAGCTTGCTCTACATATTGTATAATATTTCAGAAAAACCTTTTAGTCCATTTTTCATCGCCTTTTTAAAAAAAAATCTGGTAGTTTTGAGTAAAATTTCCAAATTACTTCTCATTCGTACATATTGACCTTTTCATTTGTGATCTTCTTCGTTGCTATACATAAATACATAATTGTAATGCAAAGTTGCAAACATAAAGCCCAAGCTAATAAATTTATACCCGATTTTTCAAATGTCACGAAGTTCTTGTGATAACTCAAAATATGTCCTGGAGTTCTTATGATAACTTTTGTTACTGCCAGTGTGTTTCTTGTGCTTAATTACGGCACATTTAAGCGTAGTTTATTAGTCAATAAGTGTGTAAATCATTAGAAGGCATAGTACGCGTATCATTTGCACACACATTTGGTTATATAACGTTGATTTTGAGCGTATTTCAGTTCAAGAGATATTTTTCTTACCACCGTTTCGTGTGGGTTTTTTGTTTTTCTTTGTGTTTTTTTCCCCATTTTATTGGAAGGACTGAAAACATACTTGATGACGAGCATTTACTTACAGGATAAAAATACGCTTTGCATTTAATATTTAAGCATGATTTCTTCATGTATACATTATTTCTGGCAGTTTTAGAGAACATTAAGTAATTATGCTATCGGTTTGCCGAAACAAATTACATGTAAATGGTTTGCAGCACAATAGGAAGTAGTATGTGTAGTATGTACTACCTTTATCTAAATTTAAAGAGGGGGCCGGGTGTCATCTTTAGGTATTCAATGGATATCTTAATTTCTAAAAGGTATCAATTTTGTCATAGAAACGTATAAAGTTCTATGAAAATGATATGACAATAGAAAGTAAGTTTTTTTTTTGTTTGTTTTGGGTTTTACGTCACATCGACACAGTATAGGTCATATCGCGACGTTCCAGCTTTACTGGCGGAGGAAGACCTCAGGTGCCCTTCCGTGCATTATTTCAGGCACGAACGGGTACCTGAGTAGAACCACCGACGTTCCGTAAGCTAGCTAAATAGCTTCCTCACATGAAAGAATCCAAAGTCCCTGTCGGGATTCGAACCCACAGCGGTGAGAAAGTAAGTCTTTAATAATATATGTGAGTCATAATAAGGTTCATGCCGTTTCTTTCTCTATTATATCAAATGAAGCATCACTTGACGTACAGAAATCTCAATATTGCGGAAAATTATTGCATACATTTTCTTATCAAAGTTGGGAGTCCTTCCCCCTAAATAATCCTAGTTGTGGAAACTTTTTCTGTAATTGACAACATAAATATATTGTCGAACTTCTTTCGCTCCAACCCGTAGAGCACGTGCAAATATGTTGAAGAGATCGATAGTAATCGGTTGATTTTTTATGTTTAAAAAAAGATCATACATTTCGGGTGCATGGGTGTGAAGGGTATCCCAGATATTTACTTGTTGTTTATGGTATAAATTGATACAAATTACTTAGCCGCTTCTTGAGGAAAGCCCAACTATATATTGTCTGCTTAAGAAAGGCGATTTGCTTAAAAACATGCGTAACTAAGAAAAAAGTTAAATTTTTTAACATTTTTTGCCTGGAGGGTTAAGCCATGTTTCTGCCTGAATACAGGTGCCGCTGGTTCAGTTTTTCCTTTGAAAGAATAGCCCATAATTTCACATGTTTAATCCTTTGTAGACTTGTTTCATGTTCAAAATCTTTTCTTAAAAAGGGGTTTGTTGAACAGCCGAAAATCCTTAAAAAAATTGAACCAGTTACCTAAAAATTTAACGGTGCACCACAAAGCTATAATACATTGTACCGCATAATTTAAATAACGTTTTCATAAATAATAACGATAAGCATGTCATTATGCGACTTATATAATTTTCTCTGGTTAGTGCTTGTAAATTCACGGTTTTTAACATTTCAAAGGAAACTTATGACATTTAAAAACTTTAATATACTCGTTACACAGAAAACATTTAGTGCAAATTCGTTCGGTTTTTTTAAATTGTAAATATAATTCGCCACAAATTTTATTAGAAAAATATCTTTTTAACTAAAACACGCTCAAAACCAACATTATATTACCTATTGTTGTGTTAGGCTGAGAGTATAAAGTTTCATGATAATTTAAACACTTATTAAATAATAAAATACGCGTAAACGTACCGTAATTAAGCACAAGAAACACGCTGGCAGTAACAAAAGTTATCATAAGAACTCCAGGACATATTTTGGGTTATCACAAGAACTCCGTGACATTTGAAAAATCGGGTATAAATTTATTAGCCTGGGCTTTATGTTTACAACTTTCCATTATCATTAGGTAATTAAGTATAGCAACGAAGGAGATCACAAATGAAAAGGTCAATATGTACGAATGAGCAAGTAATTTGGAAATTTTATTCAAAACTACCAGATTTTTTTTAAAAGGCGATGAAACAAGAGCTGTCCGTAAGACAGCGCGCTCGACTTTTTTATTGCTTGCCAATAAAAAAAGTTTTTGCAGTAAAAGGCAATACAAGAATCTCTGTATTTTTAAAGTGAACAATGGCCATGAGCATTAAGATATTTAGTGAAGAATTATTTTACTGAATTGTGTAACTTGTCCACCAATCAAATAGGCGAGATAAAATGTGAAATATGCATATACTACTGATTTTAATTTCAAGTACAAAAAGAGAAAAATAACTAGTTGTTTGATACCCTTGAATATTACAGCAATGTTTATATGACATAATTTATGGTAAAGTGAACAAGTGGATAGGAATGAATTTTTTTAGATTTTTTAAGTTTTTTAGTGCTTGCCTATAATACAAAACATTGACAGTTAAGGGCCATAATTCAAATAAAATCTTTGACAGAATTACCTTCTCCTGGACATGTTTGGGAATCATGATTGTAAACAAGTATTCCAACTTTCAAATTAATATCTCAAACAGTTCAGTCAAAAAGTGGACTGGTACTAAAAAACTTAACCAAGATTCTAAGTCGATAAAAGGCCTTAATTTTTAAAACAAATCCTTGACAGAGTTACCTTCTCTTGCGTACAGATGGGGGTAATGATGTGAAATAGAAATAAAAGTTTCAAAGCAATATCTCAAAGGGTTAAGGCAATAAGTGGATTTTACCCATATTCAATGTATTTTCTAAGTCAAAAAGGGGCATAATTCTGTCAAAAACCTTGACAGAGTTATGTCCTCTTGTCTGTTGATGAAGGTCGTGATGGTAAACAAGTATGGTCAGTTTCAAAGCAATACCTCCAATGGTTTTGAAATAAAGTGAGGTGGTACAAAAAACTTAACCAAGCTCAATACACTTTCTAAGTCAAAAAAGGGCCATAATTCTGACAAAAACCTTGACAGAGTTATGTACTCTTGTCTGTAGATGGAGGTTATGATGGTGAACAAGTATGGTAAGTTTCAAAGCCATACTTGTAATACTTCTGAAATAAAGTGGGGTGGTACGAAAAACTTAACCAAGGTGTGACGCCAACGCTAACGCCGACGCCGACGCCGGGGCGAGTAGGATAGCTCCCCTTTTCATAGAAAAGTCGAGCTAAAAATGGACTAAAAGGTTTTTCTGAAACATAATATAATACGTAGGGCGCAAGCTTAATTATCAAAGTTTAATTTAGCACCTCAAACTCCCCATTTAATGGTGAAAATGATCATTTTTTACGTGAGTTCTCAAAGTATATAGAAAAGTTTTCCACAGAAATCCGTAACGTTTTCCAGGAACTCCGTGACAGTTATCATAAGAACTCCAAACAAGTTATCATAAGAACTCCATCCTTCGTGTAACACTTCCTCCCCCGTGAATATGACAGTGGTTAAAAAGATTTCCATTGAGAAGATGACCGTCATTTGCCAAAATGTAAAGTTTTCAAAGAGCACTAATTTGTCTAAAGTATTATTACTGACTGATGGTGTTAAACCAAACCACCCAAAGACTATAGTGTTTTATATAGTGTTGGCATTTTATTACACTTACTATATCATGTGACAGGACATGACGGGAACTATATACCAGATTGCTGAGCATCTGAAGGTCGATGTAACAGCCGAGCAAGTTGACAAAATAGCAGAGCACTGTAGTTTCAGTAAGATGAAAGCTAGCAAGACAACGAATGCTGGCTGGATGTTAGATCACTGGAAAGTTGACAAGCAATTTGTAGGACATATACGAAAAGGTGACAATAAAATGCCCCTTTTTACATCATTTGATAAATCCATATCAATATATAAACACAAAGTATTAGAAAAATTAAATAGTCACATATACAAATATATTGAATATGGAGTTTTCCCTATGCAATTTTTATTCAACATACACCATGTATATGTTATGTGTTACATTTTATTATTGTTCGATCATTGTACTCTGTAGAAAACTAAGAATGGAGCATCACCAAAACGTAACTGGACTCCATGCACAAACATTTGACGTCATTTATTCCTTAAAATGTAGTTAATATCCAACGGCAGTATAATAGTTGTTATACTATTTTTATCTATAAATTCTTTCTTAACCAAATGACCTTCAGGTGTTGTCACCATTTCTAGAAAGCAATTTTATCATCTTTATTCTAGGTAAAGTTGGGGACTGGCGCAATCATATAACTACAGAAATGAGTGAAAAGATCGACAAAATGGTGAAAGAAAAGTTGTCTGACCTTGACCTCGAGTTTGATTTTGGACAATGATGGCATGTTCAGAATAGAAAACTAGTAGTTCTATAATCATAGTTGAAATTTCCAAATATTGTCACATTGACCAAAGTGAAAACAACATTTTCTATACCTTTACAAATAAATGGGGGAATTTCCATTTTATAAAAAGAACAGTAAACATTTTAAAGATGTATGAAATTAAGGCACATCAGGCTACCAACTACAATTTCAAGTTTTAACTCAGCTCTCAGTTCAAGGTCATGTTCAATGGTCTCCAAGAGTTTAAATTACCAAAATAAACCATATTGCTGAACATCTTTGCATACATCGTATTTAGCCCCTGGTAAGTCAAGTAGAACAACAAATACTTTTTTCCAAGTTTTTATATGTTTTATACTATAGCATATTTACAATAGTTTTACATATAATATAACAGAGAAATTGTTATAGCATGTGTTTTGAAGGAAACTGAGATCTAGCAATTAACATGATTGTGAGAAATGGAAATATATGTAGTCAAAACTATAACATATATATTATATATAAGAAATACATGTAGATCTACTTCTTATTAAACACGGAATTTGAACACAAGTTTTGTTACATTTTTACCATTTTCTACTTTAGATAAATTACACTGAATATTATTGAACATCACTGCATTATTTCATATCCTTGCTTAAATTTTGAAAACAGGTGAATTTATATAATTGACTTGCAATTGACTGCTTTGGATTTGGTACTGTCATTGTTATTTTAAGGGCTTATTATATAAAAAGAAAAAGAATTTAGCCACCAACAGTACAGTGGCTGGTGTCATCTATATGGGCATGCATGTCTCTCAAAATATTTAAAAAAAAAATTGAAAAAGACATCAGATTTCCTTTTACAAATTTAACTTATGTTACCAGTAACTTAAATTAAACTGGTGACAAAAGATTATAACAAAGCCAGATTTTCTGCCATAATTCTGCAAAATCTTAAATCCAGGGTACAAGTAATAATTCTGTAAAAATATTCCCTGGAAATCCTTTGAGAAATGTAGAAGACTATGCACATAGCAATTATTCTTGCTCAGTCTGTACCCACCAGCTAACATTCAATAATCTTATTACCCAAGCTTTCCATTGGAATACCTGGCAAAAAAATTTCAAATTAACAATGCCTGTGTAATATAATAAATATTTTTTTCATTAACACTACCATCCATAAAATTGGGAAAATACAAAAAGTAAAACTCTCATATATTATGCATTCATTTCCTATGTGAGGCAAACAAAGACAAATAGTGACTGACAAATAATATAATATTTATATGAAACGGTTAAAAGACAGGGACACATACACAGAAGAATGTATACAAGAAACAACAGTATTAAGTATAAAGAAATACATATAAAAAGACAGGGAGGAAACAATGAAATATAATTATCTATTATCTAAAAAAATTATCAAACACAGATTTTCAATCAGTCACACTGAATGGTTTCAACAATTTTGCACAAGGCTTTATTTGAATATCGCGTCTAATCTCCTCTGTAAGACAAAGGCAAAATAAAAAAGAGAAATAAGAAAATTTGTAAAGTTGTTAACAATTTTACAGCAATTGTTATATTAAAAATTACTTTACTTTTTACATAGATTGCACTGATTTATACCTACAGTAAATTTTATTATACCATATACTTTAGCATACACAAACAATAATATTTTCTTGTTACAATGAAGTCTACAGTTTTTATTCATCAATTATTATTAAAATAATATACCACTAAAAATTACAGCAATATAATTATAGAGAGTATTGAACAAGTATACAATCATAACTGAAATTTTTGAACAAGATCATTTGAGCCTCTGGTGAGTATAATAAAATTTTATGCAATGAGTTTGATAAATTTAGTAATGAAGCTACAAGAAGCTACTTTCTATATTGACACACTCATAATGTAATGTAAACATTAAGTGCATTATTTATTTTGTATAAAATGCCTTGCAGTATCATTTTTAATGATTTGCACAGCCTGCACCGGTATGAGAAAGTGCTCTGTCAAAGACATCAACAAATATTTACTTTACCCTACCTTAATTTATATCAATGCCCTGAATCAAAACTATCCATTGTTCAGAAAAGGGATTTCTGTATAATAAAGCCAAGTTTAAACAGGAAAGTGTATTAAGCCTGAAAAGTCGGCACGGATCTTAACTGGTGGCAAAGATATAAGTCATTGCCTTTACTAGCATTTAAAAGATTGTTTAAAAAGGGACAAAAATACAACTTAAATTAGTTATATACAAGAGAATAAAAAAACAAAATTATTTATGGAGCAAAAATCATTAACATTTTCCATGTACACAAAATGTAGACAAAATTCCTTTAAAAAATTATGTTTAAGGCCCCAAACCCACATCCGCCCCCAACATTTGCAACCTTGGTTTCTCTCACCCTCATACAAAGATGTTATAAAACAAATCCAATTATTCACACAGCACTTAATATGAACACAATTAATGTAACAAACATACATTCATCCTTGTATAACTTTTGTTTGTTTGTTTGTTTGTTTCATTTTACGCCTTTTTCCAACAGTATTTCAGTCATATAGGTGGGTAGTTTCCTAACCATCGTTCCTGGAGAGTTACACCAGTACTAGACTACCTTCCTCCGCGCTAAACTACCAAAGCATCTCCCGGGGATCGAACCCACGCCAGAGAGGTAACTAGATTAGAAGTCATCGACTCTAACACCTCGACCACGGAGGCGGTATCCTTGTATAACAATCATTTAGTTACATTCATTGTTCATCATTGATAATGACACATTACCTGAATACCACATTATAAGACTGACGTTTCATCTCATTTCAGCAATGACATTAATTTCTTGTGTAAAAACTTTCATGAGTAAAAACTTTAAGGCTCAATAACGAGTTTTTAAGAACGGATAATCCTAGAGGATTCTTGACAATGAACTATATGATGCTATTAACCAAAATCCTAACAACGCTATTGTTTTTGTGAAATTAATTGTCTGTTGAGTTGTTTTGTCTGAGAGGCAAACGTGTTCTACCTCGTGGGGTCACATTATTAAAGTTCTTTTTGGACTTTTTACATCCTAGAGGGCGTCCTTGCCTGTCATTCTCCTTATATTCGGATACCTGGAAATAAAAAGAATACAATCAACAATTGCAAAGCAGTCTTATAAACCATATACACTAACAAATGATTGGCAAAGAGTATTACGGAATCTGCAGTATACCTCATAGAATAATTTGTGTTTGCTATGAGTAAACATAAAATACTACTTTTTTAATTTCTTTTAGTATCTTTACAAATTATTTCTGTTATACTAGCATGAATCAGTACTGAACAAAGTTTTCTTTTATCTCTAACAAAAACAAATCGTAAAACTGCTGACTTCATAACATTTTATTGTGACATACCTTGCTTGCGGCGCTGACACTTGACAATCCTGACACTCCAGATGTTGAAGATTTCACGCTGCCGGCATCACTTTTGTCATCATTTATTCTGTCACTTTTGTCGTCATTTATTCCGTCACTTTTGTCATCAGGTATCACATTACCATCCTCTGTCTTGTCTATTACTATCTTTACCTACAATATAGATATTACTCTTAGTCTACTGGCGCTAACTGATTCTACCTATGTGTCCAGTACAGAACAGGTTCAGATGTCACACAAGTGTCCATGGCAGGCACAGTTTACTATTTTATATGTACAGTACCTTTGTGTAAAATCAACTTTAGTTTAAGTACAAAAAAAGGAGTACCAATTATAACAGTATTTTATTATGTATCAGCTTTAACAATGTAATTGTAGCCAAAACCACCAGCAAGTTGTCAGACAGATTTTAACTTTATACAATAATCAACATCCACTTTTTACTAGACACATATAATGAAAAACAATGATTCCCTCCCCCCCCCCCACCGCAGGGCCAATTTTAACCCAAGGGCTTTTATTTGAACAAACTTGGTAGACACCCATAAGAAAATGTTTCATGCTAAACATCTAAGCTCTAGCTCATTGGGTTTTTTAAAAGATTTTTTTTTAAGTTTTTACTATACACATATAAGGAAAATCAATGACCCCCGGGGCGGGGCCAATTTTGACCCTAAGGCTTATATTTGAACAAACTTGGTAGACACCCATTAAAACATGTTTCATGCCAAATATCTTAGCTCTAGCTCTTTGGGTTTTTTTAAAGAAGATATTTTAAGTTTTTTCTTTCGGTTGCCATGGCAACCAGAGTTCTGCATGGAATTAAATTCTTTGAACAATTTTTAAAGGTGACCACCAAAGGGACATTCCTGTGAAGTTTAGATGAAATTGGCTTAGTGGTTCATAAAAGAGAAGATTCATTTAAAGCAAAATTTCGATCAGGAACCACAAACGCATGACACGGACGATCGCCCGAAAGAAAAATGCGATCACAAAAGCTCACCCTGTCACTTTTGTGACAGTGAGCTAACAAAACAAAACAACCTTCCTCCACCCCATCACCAAAATAACAAAGATATAGTAAATCATATAGTTTTAAATCATGTGTATTTGCCAGTGAGTTCTGAAATTTTATGTTTGAAAGTTTACCTGATTTTGTGAGTCCAATTCTATGTCAGAGTCGAGCTCTTCTTCTATATCAATCATGTTATCACACCTGAATCTATCTAGCAATGTAAAATGTTCGCTGGTTCTCTTTAAGTTACGTTTGATCACAAACTGCTGGCGTTGTGGTGTAGCTCCTGTCAACATAGGAATATATATTCATTGCAGGAACTAAATACCTTGTACATATACTAGAGCTGTCATCGATAGAGACGATATCGATGTATCATTGATATTTTTCTGTCTATCAATAACCCAAACACATTTGAAAAAAATCAACTATTTTGTTTAATTATTTAATTGTCGATAAATTATGAAAATTCACCAAAAACATATACAAAAGCAGGTGGCCATGTCTAACACTAATCTGTTGTTTCATAATGGACACATTTCATAGCAGTGATGACAAAATATAGTCAGAAAAAAATCATGCAAAGGCCATTTTGAAACTGGAAAGAACATATTTGCATGAACAGAACATTAAGTTTACTAAAATCATTTAAACAGGTATGAAAAAGTATTATATACAAGAAATTAGGAGTATATATCAAGATATTGGTGTATCGCTGATATTTGTCATCCGATATACTGCAGTATATAGTCATTATGCTTTGTACTGAATTACTGACAGGTCTAACATAACATTAGTTTTATCAAGTGTCAATATTTACCATTAAACTGCTGGAACCCAAAGTTTATCAAATACTTGCTCTACCTGAGTTTTTAAAAGGATATTTTAAGTTCTTTCGGTTCATGCAACATGAGTTCTTGATTGAATTTATAATTGAAATCCCTTTAAACTTGAAATGGACATGTTCCATGAAGTTCAAAAGCTCATTATCCTAATCATAGCATTTGAGGCAGGTGCACGCCTACACACCATAACATACAAGGCTCACATTTCATGCGACCATAAAATATTATATCATTATAGTTTTAAATCATGTTATTCAGTGATCTAAAATGTAAATACCTGATGATCAATCATTAGAGTCGACTTTTCTATTCAATATGTAACACTGAATCTATCTACCAATGTAAATGTCCTGGTTACCTATTATACGTTTGTACGTGACCTGGGTGCTCGAACTAGATTATCATGCAGACAAACCTTGTCATACTGGCTCAATACTAGAACAATCGATGTGTATTCAATATTTTTCTGTCTATCAATAACCCAAACACATTTGAAAAAAATCAAACTATTGTTTTAATTATTTAATTGTCGATAAATTATGAAAATTCACCAAAAACATATACAAAAGCAGGTGGCCATGTCTAACACTAATCTGTTGTTTCATAATGGACACATTTCATAGCAGTGATGACAAAATATAGTCAGAAAAAAATCATGCAAAGGTCATTTCGAAACTGTACACAACATATTTGCATGAACAGAACATTTACTTTACTAAAATCATTTAAACAGGTATGAAAAAGTATTATATTCAAGAAATTAGGAGTATGTCTCAAGATATTGGTGTATCGCTGATATTTGTCATCCAATATACTGCAGTATATCGTCATTATGCTTTGCACTGAATTAATGACAGCTCTAACATAACATTATAACATTTAGTTTTATCAAGTGTCAATATTTACCATTAAACTGCTGGAACCCAAAGTAATTAACCTTTGTCACCAGTATTGAAAAGGCTCTATACTATTGGTAGCACATGGTTTTGTATTTTTATAATGAAATCTCTTAAACTTGGAATGGACTGTTCCATATTCAAAACCCATTATCCTAATATAGCATTTGAGGGGTGCACACCATCTACCCATACATACAGAGGCTCACATTTCATGGGACCATATATTATTCATTAAGATGTAAAATTTATTATTAAAATGTAAAAACACCTATACAGACTTCTAGTGATTTAATGAAAGCCATTTAAACGATCTGACCAGCAAAAATTCAATATATGTCAGCTGAATAACTTCTTATTGTGTTGAAACTGAGTAATTGAAAATTGACATATCCTGTTTTGAATTGGACAATATCTATCTACTTTTATTGATATTTATCTTGAAATATTGAATATTAAAATTGTAAACACACTTAAACAGTCTGGTCTGATTGCACCCGATACTATTTTATATTATGAATTTAAGCCACACCCTTACTGTAAAAGTCATTTGGTGACTTTCCAGCTTTAGTATTGGAGGAAGACCTCGGATTCCCATTCGGCATTATTTCAGGCATGAATGGGCATCAGAGAACCAGCTGTCTAAAGAGTAAGCTGGATAGACACTCTATAATGAGAGTATAGGTCTGTTATTATAGTAGTTATAAATGTTTACATACCTGTTGGCACACATTCACTCATCTCCTCTTTAATATAGCGTTCCATTTTCTGTTTATGTTCCTGCAATCTATTGAGCTGTTTCTCTATGTAACTTGATGTGGCACTTAACCTTTCCTCTGTGGATGACCTCTCAGTTTCTACCTCATTGGCAACACAGGCACTGTTTTTGTCTACCGAGTCTACCAGTCTGTCCCACTGTGACTGACACACTGATTGTAAATCCTATAACAGTTCAAATGAAAAACTTTATATGTTGACAACTTATTATTTCCAACCAAAAAAACAACTAAAAACCGGCTGGAAAAAAAAATTAAGCACTTTAATCATCTTGTAAATTTTTTTTTATTTGTTCAAGTTAACTAGTACTGGGGCTGAGATTACAAAGAAATATTCTAATCCCAATCTCAGATCTCTAGTATTTGATTTGTCAGAAACAAGTACAGAATGTGAATTGATCATTGAAAATCCTGAGCGTGATCTCAGAAAAAGATTTTATAACATTGGGCCTGGTGTTATATGAAGAAACCGGATTGCAAACAGAGACCCCAGTAGGGCTCAAATCTCTTTATACCTGGGATGAGAGGTAAACACCTTGACCACTACTGATTTAGTGATTTGAGTTCTCTTTAAAAGTCTGTCTCATGCAGTATACCATAATGATTGGACCATGGTCCAACAATTAACTCTACCAGCATAATTAACCCAATCAACAAATATTATCTTAGTATTAACTCTTACATCAGTATGTTTGTAGTGAGTATTGAGCCCTGTGTTGATATCTGTAATATGTTGTGTTGTACTGGCAGATGTTTTCTCACTGTACCTGCCAACTATCTCAGTACTATCTGATGTACAGGACATAAATGACTGTTTAAGATGGCCACATTGTTCCTGCATTCTCTGTGATACCTCCTCTACCTGAAAAATAATAAAAAAGACTGGAAATCCTTAAATATGCGACAAAATTAATTGTCTGTATTACCTAGCTTGTCCCAAAGCTGTATGAACAAATAAAGAAAAATCAGAATTTATTTCATAAAATATCATACAGAAGAGTAAAGAATGCTTCAAATTATACAGTTATTGCGGTAAATCAACATGAGATTTTGCTGGACCTGGCCTCATAAAACTATTACCTAAAGTAAACAGTCTTTTCTACTAGGATGAAAACAGGAGAACTGCCAACTAAACGTTCTTTTTATCCAATGCATCACTAGCAAATTTATATGTTTCCATAGTTTTATTAAAAAGACAGACAAGGCACTTACATTGTTCATTTCTCCCTGTAAAATATTGTGATGGTTATCTCTAACACTGTAAAATTCTTTCAGATTTCTTTCGTTGTTGGTAAGAATCTGTTCTCTCTTCACACTGGTGGTGTTGTTCATTGATTCCGCCATTGTTTTAATGTCTGCTGTCTTCTTTGCAGTCTGTAAAATATAAAAACTTCCAGATTAAGTTTCTTAAATTTTTACTGTTCTGGGTGTTAATGAATTAACTAATATCACTAAATTATGTACAGCAATGAAATGCATAGAGCAGACCCCAAATTCAATGACTACATGTTAAAGAAACAAGAGCTTTAAGCTGGACAGCATGCTCGACTATTCTTGATGCTTGACTGTAAAACAAGGGCCATTGAGAAGTTATTCTATGTCAACAAAGGGGAATAATTTTAGTTAAATAAATACTGGAGTTCAGTTATGGTTTATGTTAATCAACATTAATTTGCATAGAGTTATATAGTCTTACAGAATATATTTACTTACACAATTTTCCATTTGTAGACATATTTGTTTACTCTCTCCCATCAGTTCAATCAATCTGGCTGCAATTGTCTCCATTTCCTGTATATACAAACAACAACATTTCAATCTACACTATGATAAAAATCAAAATTGACTTTCTGAAATGATGGAGAATTGTTTCAATGTTTCTACTGACCTAACAGAAACATGTATGTACCACATATTTTTACATATACAGAGTTTCTCTGCCCATAAATTCTACAACAGGGACCCTGACAAATAAGTAATGACTGTCATACAAAATTTTTTTTCAACTGAACACAGGACAAAGCTGTAGCCAAGATTGTTAGGATATAAAAGGTGAATGATGACCATATAATGAGATGTTTATATGAACATTTTTATAATACAGTAGAACTTCCGTAAGTCGAAGTTGGATGGACTTGCGTAAAAACTTCGACACATCGGGACTTCGACTAATAAATCGGTCTGAATTCATGACAAAATTTCAACCTGTGACAAGCCCTAATTATAAGATCTATAACGTAACCTATTTCATGTTTTTCTTTCATTCAATTAATCTGATATTTTACATTATACAAAGATATATATGACATGTTAAATAACTTTTCACGGCTAATGATTTGAACTATCTGTTAACGTATACAATGAAGCACAAAAGGCATAACAATACCAAAGGGCAATAACTAAATCAGCTTATAATAATTATTTCGCGTGTGATTATCACGCGACACCGGGTCATGAAAGTAGTTCTTTCTGTTTACATGTTCTTTCAAATATCGCTACGGCAATTAAAATAGTAATGATTTATGCATTTTTTCACATATTTAAACGCATAAAAAGGATGTTTGAACACTTGGCTGTGTAATAAACACCTGTCACGTCACTAAAGTTGATCGGAAATCGTCTTTGCATCCAGAAAAGGTGTGAAAAACGTCTCGAGATCGAAGGTGTCAATATAATTGAAGGACTTCGACTTATTTATGGTAAATTGTACTAGATTTATTCTATACGGACCACGAAAAACTTCGACACATAAAAGTTTGACTCATAAATAGGTTTTTATAAAGAATATATAAGGGAAAAAATCGGGACTTTCATTTTACTTCGACACATCGAAAAAATCGACTTATCGAAGTTCGACTCATAGAAGTTCTACTGTATTTAAGTGACATTATGCCTATCCAAGGTTATCTAGTGAGTAAACAGGTGAAAACCATAATAAGTTTAAATTTTCCTATAATTCCTTTAAATTTTTATATTTTTTTTCGCACAAACGGTTAATCACTCATTTCGCCCACAGAAATTTCTATGAATATTTATCAGAATTTACCTAAAGCATTTCATTTATTAACAAGAACTGTCGGAGGACAGCAATGCTCGACTATTCGAAAAAGTTGTCACAAGAGTGTTTCATTGAGTACAATAATGCTTACCTATATGAATAAATAAAATTGTCCGAAAAGGTACAAAGGCTTGTTGTTAAGATTTTTTATCAAGTAAATCACTGCTTTATTATTATGAATGCATAAAATTGTCCCAAAAAGGCACAAACCCTTCAGTAGTTATGGAGATACCAGCTTACAAACAAAAACCTTACCAAGAATTTTTAAGCCAAAAAGAGGCATAATTATGCAAAAAAAGCAAATCAGAGTTATGGGACTTTTGCCAATCATGTAAGATAATCACAGAGACCAAGTATGTGAAGTTTGAATCCATTCCCTTCAGTAGTTATGGAGAAACCAGCTTACACGCAAAAACTTAACCAAGGATTTCTAAGTTGAAAAAGGGGCATTATTATGCAAAAAAGCAAACAGAGTTATGGGACTTGTGCCAATCATATTAGATAATCACAGAGAACAAGTGTGTGAAGTTTCAATCTATTCCCTTCAGTAGTTATGGAGAAACTTGCTTACACCAAAAAATTTAACCACAGGGACGCCGACAAATGGGTGACTGCATTAGCCCGATTAATCTGCAAAAAGTCGAGCTTAAAAGAGTGGGCCATTCTTTTTATATATAAGGCAGATTTATATTTTATCCTAAACATTTTTCAATATCAAGTTATGGTCATTTACCGTTATAACATTTTAAAAATCCTCTGAAATATATAGTTAATTCAGCTCAACTTGACAATGAAAATATCAGCATAATATCACTTCAATGATTCTAGCATGAATTTTTTATGTTAGAATATCAAAAGTGTATTCAGTAGGTTTACCTGATGTTTAGAGCAGCAGTCATCCTTCAGACTTGTTACTTCACTCTGTAATTCATCTACGCTGACTTTCTGTTCTGCTACGTAACTTTCACACGTATCACCTAAATCTTTGAGACCATCGGAGCACTCGTCAGACACGGTTCCTAAAATGGTATTTTGCTCCGCTCTCTTGAAAAAAAATAAACATGCTAAATTATTATACATGTATGTAGTTTAGATATAGGTAATTAATTAGTATGTACTTTATATTGTCATATATCTGTTATCAAAGAAGTAGTTTCTATTCTGGTCAGCAAAACAAATTAAGAATCAACTGACTGCTTTTTATCTTTCTAAAGTTGAAAACAATAATCTGGAAACAAAGTGATCCCTCGGAAGCATTAATCACAACAAAATGACATAAGAATTGCAGACTCGGTTTGATTGAGTCTGTACATGAGGGATAATGAATAAGTGCAACATCCCTCAAGCCCCCTAGCACCGGCTTGAGCGGTACTCAATTCTCAACACTTTATAGTGCTGGCATCAATGATCCCGAAGGACCAGAAAATATAACAACACTGAAGTGAAGCAACGGGGCAACCCTCTCCCAAAACTAAGACAACCAATTAGGTATTTTTTCTTCACAATTGTTGAGAAAAATGAAATAACCTTTTACCCTTTTACTTGATGTAGGTAGTTATAAAAAGGAGAGAATGGCACAAGTACAATACCTGTTGGTCAAGTAGCTGTTTCATTTCTGGCATTGAAGAACTTATATTTGCCATCTGTTGTAACAAGCTGCTGATTCCTGTCTCTACAATAGATTTTGTCTCTTCTATCTTCTTCAATGTCTCATCCTATATAAACATACCATTATTAAATGTACATTCTAGGCTGAGTATACTTTACTTCTTGCTAGTATAAGGAACAAGTGGCATTTCCTGCAAGTAACTGTCATCTTTATTATATACAATGTAATTGAAAAGAAAACTGAGTTATCATAGAAAAAACATACATATTACAGACTTGTGTTGCTTTGACATTGAAACTGTAAGGGACTGCAAACAGACTATAAAAAAGACATTTGTATACTATTTTTTTTGTTTTGGGTTTTAAGTCACAGCGACACAGTATAGGTCATATCGTGACGTTCCTACTTTACTGGTGGAGGAAGACATCGGGTGCCCTTCCATGCATTATTTCAGGCACATTTGTATACTTAGTTTCATCAAAAACTGAAAAGGTCATATGGCAACATTCCAGCTTTCCTGGTGGAGTAAGACCTCTGATGCCCATGCGCTCAACTTATTTTTGATGACCACTAATTAACATAAGCATATATGTAATTATATGCCAGCTTTAATCAACTGTTTGTTATTGCGTTTACAACCATTTAAAATAAAATAGCAGGAAATGATATATTCTTTTGAAACATTACCTGCAAGGAAGATGCTGCACTGTTGACATTTTTCACCCAGGAAGTGTTCTCTTCTGCCTGTTGTTTATGATGCTGTGATAATACATTCAACTGATCCAATACTAAAGTCTGAAACTCCCTCAGAAACGTTGTAGCATTATCTGTAAACTCCTTGCTTCTTTCCACTTTCTTTGCTGAAATTAGACAACACTTCATCACACAACAATGATACCGCTGCTTGAAATAGGGAGAGCATCAGTTTTGTAATCAAGGGGTTGCTGGTTTGATCCTAAGATGAGGTGAAATTTAATGAACATAGAGCCTAATGGTCCTTTGACTCTCAATGCTGATTAAGAAAACATGTGGGACATGTAGTCAGTCACTTGTGGAGAAATTTGTGGTTACTCGTTGGTTACCTTAGAATGCCAGTTAGGTGAACAAGTTACAGTGATATGACCAAAAGTGTAAAAATCGACATAAAAAACCAAACAAACAAAACATTTGCTGCCAAGAAAAGTAAGCCAAAGTTTTTCAAAGCCAAGAACAGAAGAAAAATTATCAGTGTTTAGGCCATCCTTAAAAAATTGTTTGTTTGTAGTGCTCCGACCCTATGTTCGAGAGGTGGGTAGGTAGGTAGGGGATTTTTTTTTTTTTTTTTTTAAATTGTTACAAAATTGGAGCATACTGAGTAGAGCAATACACAGTATATAGTCTCCCATGATATACTGTGCATTGTATTTAGACAAATTAAAATATGTAGGCAAATGTATTTCTGTTGATATTTTCTTTGTTTAATATTTCAAATGATAACAGACATACAATGTAACACTTTTGTTGTTGTTTATTTTACATCTATTTCATCTTTAAACAAAATAATTGAACTTGTTCCTTATTTACTGACATTAACAATGTCTGGAAAAAGGTGAAAATATCTTTAATAAAACAAGTGGTCTGAGAAAAATATATACAATACGATTACTTGACAGATCTAGCCCTTTGAGAAAATAGAACAGAATTAGTCTCAATACCAGTATTTCAGTGTTATTTGAAAATGCAATTTACACTGCAAGTATAGGTGTTTTGTTTGTAAAATCAATGATTACCACCTTTTTTGATGACCACCTAAGATTTCATTTACTGGTCCTGACTTGTCAGATTCTAAATGCACAAAGAAGGGAGGGGTGTAGCAAATCCATTTCTCATTACTATTGAATAAAAGGAATTATCCTGCAAATAATATTAATCTGGTTAGAATATAATTATTTGAAATTAAATGACTAATAGCAAAAGTTTTAAGCTTTGATTTTTTTGTTATTGTTTGTTTGTTTTTTTCTTTTTTGTTTGTTTGTTTTTTGTTAAATTTTAGGGGTACACTTGAAAATTTAGATTACCTTGCCACTTAATCGTATTAACCCAGTTAATTAACTCCATTCACTAGCCAGCATAATAATAGATCATTACGTACTCGTATGTTACACCTGTCACACAGTCGTGTGTACTTACCATATAAGTGTAGTATGTAGAAAAATCTACGTCACCTGCTGTATACATGTATAGTGTGTAATAAACAGGTCCTGGAGCCTGGAGTTTGTTTTGAAAGTTGATTTAAAGAGAGCAACAATTAATAAACCCATTTGGGTGTTTAAAAGGGAATATAGTACGGACAATTACAAAGGAGAAAAAAGATCAAAACAAAAGAAACAAGAGCTGTCCGTAAGACAGCGCGCTCGACTTTTTTATTGCTTGCCAATAAAAAAAGTTTTTGCAGTAAAAGGCAATACAAGAATCTCTGTATTTTTAAAGTGAACAATGGCCATGAGCATTAAGATATTTAGTGAAGAATTATTTTACTGAATTGTGTGATACCCTTGAACACTGCAGCAAAGTTTGAAATGTTTAAGTCAAAAGAGGGCTGGTAAGAAAGAAAAAAAAACTGAGTTGAGCCTTAAATAAATTTAATAGTATTAAACCCACTTTGAGAGAATAAGGTATTTTTACGTCACTCAGAACACCTTGGTAAATGACATAATAACATAATTTTTCAAGAAATCTATGCCAAGGAAGCAGTATATTTTTGTACAATCAGCATAATATATAGATTTGACTTTGTATGTGAAAGTATTATAGTTACCTTATAATACAAGTAATAGATAAATTTTATCAAGCTTTTTTAGATGTTGTCAGTTGGTCACAAGTGGATCTCTTTCACACAGTTCAGTCAAAAAGTGGACTGGTACTAAAAACTTAACCAAGATTCTAAGTCGATAAAAGGCCTTAATTTTTAAAACAAATCCTTGACAGAGTTACCTTCTCTTGCGTACAGATGGGGGTAATGATGTGAAATAGCATTAAAAGTTTCAAAGCAATATCTCAAAGGGTTAAGGCAATAAGTGGATTTTACCCATATTCAATGTATTTTCTAAGTCAAAAAGGGGCATAATTCTGTCAAAAACCTTGACAGAGTTATGTCCTCTTGTCTGTTGATGAAGGTCGTGATGGTAAACAAGTATGGTCAGTTTCAAAGCAATACCTCCAATGGTTTTGAAATAAAGTGAGGTGGTACAAAAAACTTAACCAAGCTCAATACACTTTCTAAGTCAAACAAGAGCTGTCAGAAGGACAGCGCGCTCGACTTTTTTAGTGCTTGCCTATAAAACAAAACTTTGACAGTTAAGGGCACACAAGACTTTAACTAGGAATTTCTAAGTACAAATCAAGAAACATTTTCACAGAGTTATCTTCTCTTGCTTACAGATAGGTCTCATGATGGCACATAAGAACTCCAACTTCCAAAGTAATATCTCAAATGGTTAGGTCAACAAGTGGACAAGAATGAAAATTTTAACTGAGTTTCTAAGTCAAAAAGGGCCATAATTCAAATAAAATCCTTAACAGAATTACCTTCTCCTGCCCATGTTTGGGACCATGATGGTAAACAAGTATTCCAACTTTCAATTTAATATCTCAACCAGTTCAGTCAAAAAGTTGACTGGTACAAAAAACTTAACCAAGATTCTAAGTCGATAAAAGGCCTTAATTTTTAAAACAAATCCCTGACAGAGTTACCTTCTCTTGCGTACAGATGGGGGTAATGATGTGAAATAGCATTAAAAGTTTCAAAGCAATATCTCAAAGGGTTAAGGCAATAAGTGGATTTTACCCATATTCAATGTATTTTCTAAGTCAAAAAGGGGCATAATTCTGTCAAAAACCTTGACAGAGTTATGTCCTCTTGTCTGTTGATGAAGGTCGTGATGGTAAACAAGTATGGTCAGTTTCAAAGCAATACCTCCAATGGTTTTGAAATAAAGTGAGGTGGTACAAAAAACTTAACCAAGCTCAATACACTTTCTAAGTCAAAAAAGGGCCATAATTCTGTCAAAAACCTTGACAGAGTTATGTACTCTTGTCTGTAGATGGAGGTTATGATGGTGAACAAGTATGGTAAGTTTCAAAGCCATACTTGTAATACTTCTGAAATAAAGTGGGGTGGTACGAAAAACTTAACCAAGGTGTGACGCCAACGCTAACGCCGACGCCGGGGCGAGTAGGATAGCTCCCCTTTTCATAGAAAAGTCGAGCTAAAAAGGGCCATAATTCTGTCAAAAACCTTGACAGAGTTATGTACTCTTGTCTGTAGATGGAGGTTATGATGGTGAACAAGTATGGTAAGTTTCAAAGCCATACTTGTAATACTTCTGAAATAAAGTGGGGTGGTACGAAAAACTTAACCAAGGTGTGACGCCAACGCCGACGCCGACGCCGGGGCGAGTAGGATAGCTCCCCTTTTCATAGAAAAGTCGAGCTAAAAATAAACAGTGCATGATTGCATCAAAGATTAAAAAATATGGCTATTAAACTACTTTTTAGGAAAAGGTAAAATTAATGAATAATTATCGTTCTTAAAAAGAAAACACAGGTATAACTTATTTAAAAGTATCGGGAAAAGACCCATTAATTTCCAGCGATTTTCCCGCGAAAATTTTATCAATTAACTTGTTTTTTCAACAAGTTTTAGTGTAACCTCATTTTCTGACAATCATGAATGGCAAAATGATTTAAATTAATTTATGTCAACAATAAAGTTTTTCTGGTATTATTTTGTGTAAAAATATATGAATACAGTGGTGGCCTATGGTTACGGAGGGTAATCCATTTTAACATTCGTTGATGTATGTATATTATCTTTGAAGCAAGGTTGCAATCTTTTTTTTTTCACTTTTATATAAAAAATAAATCAAATTTTAGTCTGGTTTAATATGTCCAGACGAAAACTTTATATTTGTAAAAATGCCTTGAAGAGGGCATCATTTCCATAAACTGTACCGTGTTCGTATATATATGCAGCATTTAGTGGAATGAATAGGAAAATGGAGTACAGCTTCACACAGTGTGTAAGAGATTCATCCGATCGGCAATTAATTTAGCAAATATCTTTAAAAGGGGATCGACTTTTATAAGATTAAATGTTAAATAATTAACAAAAGAACAATCATTCACATGTTTGGCTTGGAAACTGAGAATTTTTATGCCCTTTGCGAAATTTTTAGGTTTCTGGCGAATGTGAAATCGCCGATGTTCGGGGTCGAAGTTAGGCAAAATATCGATGAAAAGCGTGCGTTTATTTTGGTTTTGGAATAAAATTCTTTTACTCTACTACTTCTCAGTTCAAAATTTGTCTGAAAAGTTATTGGAGAAAGATCTTTTTAACAGAATGGGTACAAAATGATCTCAAAAAAAAAAAAAAAAAAAAAAAAAAAAAAAAAAAAAAATCCTCGAAGGTGTAAAAAATTTTTAGAGTCGGGGCCATTTTCATGGGTCGGTCGGAGCACTACAAACAAACAATTTTTTATGGATGGCCTTATTAGTAATGCACCACCCATGTGTTTCTCAGCTGCACAGGTGTTAAAGCACAAAGTGGAAGGATTACCACTTCTACAAGCAAGTGTATAGGAGATGCTAAATACTGAGATTTCATAACAAAATGTTTTTGGATATCTTTTGTAGGATATAAACTTACCAATATTAGCGAGGCAGGTTTGATGTGAATCTTGTTGCTGTGTTTTATATGACTGAGCATCTTCCTCTATGTGACTTACATTTTCATTAAAACTCTCCTCAAACAACTTTACCGTCTCTTTGTTTTGTTGCTCCACAGATTTCATACGATCTAACTTCTCATGTAAACCTGAAACATCTGATGTCGACACCTCTGCTGTATTTAACAACTGAAAGAGTAAACAGAAAAATTTCCAAATATATTGACTTTACACTGTAATTGCTCCTCTGTTGTAAATAACTTTAAAAAACAACAGAATTACATCAACTTTAAAGTCAAAATAAAAGGTAAAATGACATTTTTTACAGCCTCCAGGCATAAGTGAGCACCGGAAAAGTGCCACTGACTAATTTAGGGAGCTACGGTTTTAAAGACAAAAAATAAAATAAAATAAGGAGCAGACATGGAAATCTTTGTCTTCAGCTGTCAATAATTACCTTCTGATGTAAAGAAGCCAAAAGTTTTTATTAAGTGTATAGTTAGTCTTATACTAAGTAGTTATAGACTTGCCGCTGACTTTAAGCAGCAAACCTCTTGTTGGGTAACATAAATCTTTTAAACATTTTGACTAAAATGTATCTATAGCTTAACAAATATATATTAAAAATCAAGGCCAAACTGTAAGTAACACATTAAGAAAAATTTCCAAAATTTTGAATGGTAATAGTTACTTCCTTATAGGCCTTAAGTTAAATCACCTAAATTGTACACTTGACAACATTTTTAATCACTGTAACAACTTTTAAGTCTTCAAAAACTCAACAAAAGTCTAGAGGCATACTGCTTTAAAACTTTCATTATCTATGCTAGTGCTTAAAAATGCTCATACTTACAGACAGGGCATTTTCATATAGTTCATTCTCATTCTTCAGGTGTTCTGAGACTAGGAATTTCTGTTCATTTCTATCCTGTTCTGTCTGTCTTAAAGTCACCTTGGTTTCTCGCAGATTGGTTTTGGTTTTCACCAATTTCTCCTTTGTCAACGTCAGTTTGTCTGTGGTCACTTGTAACTCTTCTTGTGTCTCGCTGAACAAATCTTGCACCTGGAATAATAATTATTCATGCAACTCCATAAACACAAGTTTTAACCCCTGCACTGCTTAATTTACCGCTTTATATCTAAAACTGTCTGGATAAAACAACAACAACTTGAAGTTTGTACAGTGCCTGGGCAGACTGCATGGTTTGAGAATGCATGTGTGTGTGTTTTAAGTTGCACCAACATATGGCAACTTTCAAGCTTTACTCTTGGAGGAAGACCTTCAGACACCCCTCTGTGCATTCAGGCATGAGTGGGCGCTTAAGCAGAACCACTGCTTTCCATAAACAAGCTGGCAGACTGTATAAAGTCTGCTTGACTATGTAATGATGGCAATCAATGTTTAGGTTTTATTCAAGCATTCTCTAGGTTAAAGTCTTCATCAAGTACCAACAAAAGCTTTTCAACAATTTTTTCCCATAGAAAATGTTCTTATAAAACCACAAAGGCAGGAAATGGAGTTAACATGAAAACTATTTAAGTACAAACTTTTGATAGCTCTGTAGTAATGGCTTCTATTCTATCACTGAGTTCAGCTATTTGATCATCTTGTACAGTTATCTTCATCTGCATGTTACTGAAAGTATACACACAATTTAATGTTACTAAACTTTACCAAGAGATTTCCAATGAAATACTGGAATTTATCTTTCCAGGGAAATACTGAAATTAATCACTCTTAGAGTTATCTCTACCAAGTTTTGTGCACTTTAAGTTTAAATTTTTAGCAAAGCAATGATGAATTGTTTTGTATATTATGCCATAAATTTCAGTTTTCAATCTCAAAATATAACAAGGCAGCCAACATTCAATGACAGTGAATTTATGCCTTATGTTTGAAAATAGAAAAGTAACAGCAACATTTATTGATTTCTTGACCAAATACTGAACTATTTCCAATTGCCAATTCTCTTACTTGTAGTTTTCTTCTGCAATATAAATTCCATTTTTTTCTCTACTGGCCTGTAGGTCTCGCCTCAATTTGTCTATTTCATCATTGTACTCCTGTAATACACGATTAGAACAACAAATTATTATAAATATACCCGTACTATTCCCTACTTATACAGAGGATATTAAAACTAGAAATGTGTCCATAGGACACTGATGCCCCCACACGCCACTGTTCTGTCAATCTTATGACTCTAGGTCAAATATTTTTTGGACTACATGTGCCACAAGTTGAAAAATAAAAATCAACAAACGGCAATAATTCTGTTAAATTTGGTCGCAGCAAAATATCCTTCCTTTACTACGATCTACACATTAAGGTTGTTAATCCCTGGAAGTTTAAGCAAAAACTGCCATCCGGTTTAAGAGGAGTTGCGTTCACAAAATTTCTACATAGTATAAAGTGAAAAAATCAACAAAGGGCCATAATTCTGTAAAATTTGGTCGCAGCGAAAATTCCTTCCTTTACTACCATCTACACCTTAAGGTTGTTCATCCCTGTAAGTTTAAGCAAAATCTGCCATCCGGTTTAAGAGGAGTTGCGTTCACAAAATTTCTACATAGTATATAGTGAAAAAATCAACAAAGGGCCATAATTCTGTAAAATTTGGTCGCAGCGAAAATTCCTTCCTTTACTGCCATCTACACATTAAGGTTGTTCATCCCTGTAAGTTTAAGCAAAATCTGCCATCCGGTTTAAGAGGAGTTGCGTTCACAAAATTTCTACATAGTATCTAGTGAAAAAATCAACAAAGGGCCATAATTCTGTAAAATTTGGTCGCAGCGAAAATTCCTTCCTTTACTACCATCTACACATTAAGGTTGTTCATCCCTGTAAGTTTAAGCAAAATCTGCCATCCGGTTTAAGAGGAGTTGCGTTCACAAAATTTCTACATAGAATCTAGTGAAAAAATCAACAAAGGGCTATAATTCTGTTAAATTTGGTCGCAGCAAAAATTCCTTCCTTTACTACCATCTACACATTAAGGTTGTTCATCCCTGTAAGTTTAAGCAAAATCTGCCATCCGGTTTAAGAGGAGTTGCGTTCACAAGATTTCGGGACGTACAGACGGACTGACTGACGGACGGACGGACAAGTGCAACGCTATATGCTCCCACATTGTGGGGGCATAAAAATGTAAGTTCAATACTGAATTTATTGAACAAGTTGAATAAAATTATATTATGCGAGCCAAGCCTCTGGCAAGCAAAATATTACTTTATTATTATTCAACGAGTTCAATATATTCAGTAGTCAACTTAAACAAATTTCACATTCTATTTATCACATACAAAAAATAAAGACTGATTGAAAAGAAAAGAACAATTTTTCATTGATGTGCCTATAACGCAAACATTTAGCACTTTACACTATATTTATATAGCACAAATGACATCATGTCACATTTAAAATATATGCACAGCCATGCAAATATCATTTTTAAGGACGCAAAAGCAGCAAGAATATGTGATAAAATTAATTATTCAATTAATTCAACATCTTGTAACTTAGAACAATAATGATGTTACACCATTTTTAAAGGCAATGGAACATGCAAATATTTTAGGCATGTTTTTAATTCAGAAAACTCTGATCAATTTTGTATGGCTTTAGTTTACATGTTATATTTACTAGGATTTGACATATACATGTATTATTAACCAAAAATGTTCAGTTTTCCTACAAATTTGCAAACATGTAATATTTCAGTATATATGGGAAAACATTATTTCGAGTCATCAGAATTATCTAGACATGCCTTGCAACTTGGGTAGTAACAAATCAATTTACTGAAGAAGGGGACTGGCCAAAATCTGATCAGTAACAATATGATTTGAATTTTAGTTGGTATCTTTACCCTAGGTTAACAAAATTAATGTAAAGAATGACATTCAGAGCAAAATGTGCTCATATTATAACAAAACACTTGTCAATTAATTTCCATTAAGTCTTAGCATACTTTTAATTACTGATGCAACCTGGACACGTATGTGAATGAGACAAGATGATACACTACAATAAGTCTTAAGAAGAACACTACATTACCTTTATAAGAGCTTTCTTGGTTAATTTCTGATTAACTTCTGGTCTATTTGTGATATCCTTGGCCCTGTGAGCATAATCAAGGGTACTCAGAGTCTCCTGCAAAATTCAGGTGCATTACAGAAATATCCCAAAACACTTTTAACAGGCAAAATGCTATAAAAACATTTACAGGACTTAAAAACAAACTCATTAGCATACTGTACTTTACAAAAAAAAATTGTTATTTAATTTGTTAATGCAGGAATTTCCCCTAACACATCAATCAGCCCCAATGTGCTTAAATTTCAGAATTTAAAAAAATCCTTTGCACTTACAACTCATATAGCACTTATACATGTATATAGTTATACACCAGTATTTACAAGTAATTGTACAACATAAACTTTTTGGTTTTTAGTAAAACCATTACCATCTTGTGAAAAAAAAAATTCTTTAACTTTAAATCAATTCAATGAAATAAAGGAGAATAAAGTACCTCAAGATTGATGGACGCTGGAGATATGGTAGCAATGATGGAGGTTTTTGTACGACCACCAAGCGAATCCTGTAATATTCTCGTCAGTTTACTCTCCCTGAAAAAAACAACATGTAAAGGTAATCAATGCTACAATATGAAGTTGCTAAATCAAGTTTACACACTAAATCCTATCCTCAGTTTATTTGGTTTTTGCTCAACATAGATGAAGAGAATTGAACCATTGTCAGGAATATATAACTTGAATCATGGTTAAAAGATGCAAGGAAGTAATGCTTCACCAAGCATATTAGGTATTACTTACCTATCTTAGTAAAGTAGAACTACTTCTAACCTTATGAGCTTGGTGGACTCCTTTTCTTTAAAATGATTTAAATTTCTGCCTTTTCCAAAACCAAACTGACATTGGAAGGATCAAGTATTTAAGGTTAAAAACATTATCCTTTTTGGATCAAAAGTTCATATGCTAAATGCATCAGAGATTAAAAACATTAGTTATAAGAAATAAATGTTTTACCTGTATGGTATATGGGGAGCATGTTCAACAAGGGCGGTTATGACGCGACCCAGTGTGAGCAGACTCTGGTTGATGTTTCCTGCCTCTCTGGCCCGCTTATCTACAGCACCTGAACGTCCAATATTCTCACTCCCAGCTAAATCCACCTGTAGATGATAATGATAATAAAATGTTTTTAGTCTGAAATAATCATGTAATAATCTCCAGACATAAACATACCAGTGATCTTGATAATTTCACATTGTAATATTACACCTGACCCACATAACACATTTGATTTGACACAGAAAACATCTATTTTCAGTTTGTTGAGCAACATTAATGGTCAAACAAGAAAGGGGCAAATTCAATTTCCTTATCAACATACAGGGCCAGAAACAGCTTATTTTGATATTGAGTATTTTTAACCCTTACACTCTTAAATTTTATTATTAGACTTGTCATACAATCTATTTGGGGGACAGTTCAATTTGAGATAGAGCCATTCAAAATCAAATTCATAAAAGCGAGCATTGAAACATCAGTATAGAGCCTGTTCAAAATAAATGTGCAGACAAACTGGCTCTTTACCGGTAGCAAAGACACCTGTTATATTGGGCGGCATTAAAGAAAAAAACATCAATACCAGATGAAGTTTTCCTGTTTTGAGCAGCTCCTCCCCATCAATTGTGTTCTCTTTGGTATGAATGGTGACTGTGAATACTGAGTGAGAACGACTGAAACAAAAACAACATTAATCATCCGGTAAAATAGGTTTTTCTAATAATAAATTTAACTAAGTCATCCAACACAATACTGAGACTTAGGAGACTTAAATTAGTTAAAATGCCATTTTACAATACATTATTAAAAGCTTATACTTGGATGCAGGTTTAAACGACATTATGATTATGAAAATGTAGCATCCTTCCTATTACAAACAAAAACCAAAAACAACCACAAAACATAATATGATTGGCCATAAAACACTACATTGCATTATAAAGCCCAGTACTAAGTTACAAGCTAGACAATAGTAATGAAATTACTTCATACCTTGAGAAAGCGTTCATTAATGTTGCAGCAGTCTGTCTTTTTGATGCTCCACGCTCCAGAATCTCGTAAACTTCATCCTTACTCTTTACCACTATCTCTTCTAGACCTTGAATAATGACTGATCCCTGGAATTAATGAAACATCAATTTCCTCTAGCAATTAGAAACTACTGATCCCCACAAGGAATAAGGTAAAGTTAAATAGTAACAAATTGTCTACAAAATATGGCAGTCTTTAGATGATATTTTGTTATTTAATATTCATCCAGATCAAAAATTAAGCTTATTCCTGCATGTCATAAAGTTAATTCAAAGTGATCTGTTTTTATAACTGTCAAAACAATGACCAGTCCAACAAAAACATATTGTACTATGTATATAAAATTTGGCATGGTGATTAATGTTAGCAACTCTAAAGCTTTTGTGGGTTGAAATTTCACCAAGGATGTCCCAGCTAGTTTACAGAAACTGCAGGTGCCTGCCTGGCCTGAAATAACACACATACCATCCATCATCAGAGAATAGCTTCCATTAGTTGAAACTAAAAAGTTTTCATATTAACACAACAGTGTTGGGGTGGCATTAGGCTAAATTCAAACAAAAATGATAAAATTAATATTTTGCCTCTCTGCCACAACATTACCTTTCTGCTGGAGTCCTCGTAGATTTTAAGACGTAAAGGATCAATTGATGAGCCGAGTAGATCGAACAACTCTTCATTATACAACTCTAAGAAAGAGACACGGACCGAGAACTCGCATTCCTGTGACTGTAAACAAGACAAAATTTGTTAAAATTGGGGATACTGTTTTTGCAGTAGCTACATGAAATTATAATAGGAAAGAATGATAACAGAGCACTTACCTTTTCAAGGACACAATACCATATAATTTAAGGATAATATGTCAGAACCTAACTGTTTCATAACATGTTGGCTACCCAACTTAGAAGCTTTGCAAGATATCAATTTAACTTAAATCAATCTAAAGTACATCTAGTTTAAACTGTTAAATATATAACATCAAACTTCATCAGATGACAAACTTGTACATGTATATTGTAAGAAATTCACAAAAGATTGTGTGACTGTGAGAAATTGATTTACCTGAAGAGAGTCAAATATATTGGCTAAACTTCTAGGAATTATTCCTGTAAGTGGATCTTGTTCCCAAGTCAAGTCAGGATCGTCAGACCTCTCTCCCTCCATAGTGAAAGTCTTGCCTGTACCTGTCTGACCATATCTAAACATACAAAAAGTAAATTAACATTATCTTAGCGGTATAATAAGTGAATACATGTTTCCAATCCATGCTTATCAATAAACATTGTTTTATGCTATACGACTATCAGTTATATGGTACTGGCATTATTTGAAAAAAAAAAAAGATCAAATACTTCAAGAAAATAAAGGCTGAATGAATATTATAAAATGGGAATGTGTGCGGAATCAGGTACACTGACTCTAATAATAATATAACAATGTTCATTCTTTTCAGTCCCAAAATAATGTAAAAAGGCTGCCATTCTTTCTAACTTACGCAAAAATAGTACAGTTATAGCCACTGAGGACCTCCGAAATGATTGGGCTGACAACTGTCTTATATACATCTTGTTGTTTCGAGTCCTGATTAAAGACATGATCAAATGAAAATGTCTTGGTTGTTGGATTAACTCCAAGCCTCTCTTTCACTGTGACTTCTTTCCTCAAACTGTTAGCATCAGCAACAGAGTAGGACCCTTGTTTTCTCTCTGAACTGTTAATAGGTCTGAAAATAAAAATTGTTTGTTTTTAAAATTGGCATCCTATGGAATACTGCAGGGGCGTGTCCTGTTGCAACTGGTCTGAAAGTGAAACAAATGCTCATATGCTTGCAGTAGCATCAACACATTTTATCTGAAGCAGTCACTGAGCTATTGCTCAGGCTGATCACTTAGCCCAGGGTTCTATGATATCAGGGTACTTAAAGTTTTCGGAAAATATTCAAATATAAATATCATAAATGAATGAGATTTGTCTTCTATTTAATAAGTGAACTTTTCCCAAAACTGTTTGTCAAGAAATTATTTCAAAAGATCCCATTAAAATGTCATTTTTTAAACTATTTCCAATGTCCGCTTTTTTGGGTAATTTCAGAGGAGGTTACTATGGTATCACAGTAATCCCCAAAATGCAAACATGGAAGGATAGATGGGTTAAAATCTTCAAGTTAGGTTGTGAAAAACTTCCAACAGTTAGCTTGCCATAATATTCAAACTATATCAGTATATGAATAGAGAATATGTCAGTTTATGTGATTATAACATTTTTATTGACTGTGTAAAAATAATTAAGAGAAATAGTCGTTAAACATGAAGATTTTATGAAATAGTTTTCTTCACACGAATACATTCATTATTCATAAAAGGCAATCTCCTGGATTACACCCCTATGTATTTTTCAGGTGTAAAACTTGTATATAATACACTAAAGAAAACGGAATGAATCTTATATATATACTCCTGGTTTAGACCCCGGGGTCTAATCCAGGATATAGCCAAAATAGGTCGGTCTTGCAGTCGAAATATTGAGACTACCAGGCAAAAGACACTAGAAAAATTGTTTGGTAAAGAAAGTAGTTCTTCAACTTTCTTCTTCTTCTTCCAATATACTGGCCACCTTCAACTAACTGAAGTTTACTGCCAGGTTAATGCACAAGACAGAAAGAAAGAGTAAAAATAGTAACGAATATATACAGTTCAGGTTAAAAACGGACAAGAGTGTGGTTAAGATATAGAGTTGGGACAGATGAGTACAGAATGACTCAACTGTACCGACTGAAGTTACGTCCGGAGGTAGGCTGTTCCAGTCTTTGATAGAACGTGGGAAGAGGGATTGTTGGTTTGGTTTAAACATATTTTATTTAGAATATTTGTACATGTGTAAATAACAACATAACAATAATTATAGATTTTGGCCGAAAGCAGAAGCTTATAGAAGCCATTATCTAAGAGGGATTGTTGACGTTATTGTGTACGGCAGTATGGAATCTTGTAGGATAGGTTGTGTGAATTTCTTGTAGATGTGGAGTTGGAGGGTATGAGTTGTGAATTGTCTAGAGCGACCTTGTTGTTGATGACTTTGTAGAGCATGATCAGTCTGGCCTCCTTGCGACGTTCTTGTAATGATTTCCATTCAAGGTCTGCAAGCATGTCTGTGACGCTGGACCTGTTGTGGTATTTTTTTTAACATACTGTGCAGCACGTCGTTGGACCATGTCTAGACGGTGTATGTCTCCCTTCTGGTGGGGGTCCCAGACGGTAGTCAGACTATTCTCTCCCTTACCAGTTCCTTCCCTGATGTTTCCTCCCTGACGGTTCTCTCCCTATTTTGGAGGAGAACTGTCTGCACATTTGCAAATAAGAAGACAGTTCCTCCCCATTCTTATTTTTATAATCACATTATTATTAAAGTATTTAGATGATAAATCAATGGGTAAATTTATAAATTAGAAAAAACATGATTTTATTGAAGTGTTTACATGTTAAATAAATGGGTAGGTTTATTATAAATTGATATAAATTAGAGAGAAAAATACTTTAATGAAGTATTCAGATGTTTAATTCAAGTTTCAATTTTGTTAGCATCATCAGCAACAATAAATCAGTAAGTTTTATTATCAAAAATTAATATTAATTAGAGAATTTTTTTTTTATTGAAGTATTTAGATGTTTAATAAATTTGTAACTTTATTATTTATTGATATAAATTGAATTAGAAGAACATTTTTTTTAACATATAATAATAATTGATCAATGATGATGTTAGTTAATCATTCTGATTTTTTAATTAGATGTAATGTAATCTTTTTAATGTGTTTAGTCATTGAAAATAATAAATGAATAATTTACTTGATTAGGATAATCATAAGATATTCATTTTTTTAATAAATAAAAATGAAATATATAGGCCAAAAATGATTGATAAATTTTAAGTATAATGAAAAAGGAGTTCTATACACACATGTATGCTGTCAGAGATAATTGAGGTGTTTATTAATTCATTACTCAAGAATCAAGGTGTTGATTAGATTAAAATAGCTGTAAAAAGGTGTTGATGAATAAATATTATATTAGTTATTTGGTATTATATATTGTTTCAAGTTATTGACTACATGTTTTAAATCAATTTCGTAAAAAAAGTAAATGTGGAATGGAATGTGTTTGCATACAAGTTGTTGTTTATTTATTTTCTAGAACTTACTTGCTTCCACCTTATTCAGTACTTAACAAATGAATTAATGAAAATCACAAGCTAGACCTTTACATAATTACAGGTGTATATCAATCACTGTCCAATGATCTATATCTCTCACAATAAAGGTGTTGATAGGATTAAAATACTGAAATAAGGTGTTAAATTTACAAACACTTTTTAGCTGATAAACATAAAACATAAATTGCAGTTAATATCAAACACATTCTTTTAATAATCTTCATTAAGAAATATTATTAGATTAAGTCAAAACTAAAATGATAACTTATAAAAATAAAATTGGGGGAGAACTGTCTGCATATTTCAAATTTGGGAGAGAACCGTCAGGGGAGGAAACGGTTTGGGAGAGAACCGTCAGGGGGAGGAACTGGTAAGGGAGAGAATAGTCTGTCATTCGTCCCAGACAGTGCTCCCATACTCCACTGTGGGACGGACAAGAGCTTTGTAGGCCCTTTCTTTGGTGGAAGTGGAGGCGATGTTGAGGTTTCTTCGCAGGAAGCTGGTGGTACGGTTGGCTTTGTTACAAATGTTATGTATATGTTGGCCCCAGTTTAGGTTGTTATTCAGGGTGCATCCAAGGTATTTAGCTGATGTGACGTGCTCTAGAGTATGACCATGAAGAGTGTAGTTATGGCAGATGGGGCTTCTTTTCTTGGAGATGGTGAGGATACTTGGCATTTGTCTGGGTGGAATGACATTTTCCATTTCTCTTCCCAGACAGCTAGTTAATTTCTATCTGTAATTTGAACAATTTATCAATTTAGAAAAAAATGATGTCATCGGTCATAAGTCTACCTACCACAAAATCTCACCTCCCAATTATATTTTAGTAAGGGTCAGACAGGAACTGGTAAATGTCATAAATTTTTCCACAAATCAAATGGAGATTTCAAGGAATAATTTAATCTAACATGGATCTAGCCTTGAATTACCTGAGACGAACGGCAACTTGTATGTGCTGATTTTCCTGTTTGGCTTTTGGTAAAGGAGGCATCGTTATTTTACTTAGATATTATTTTAAACCGTGTTTGTTGATTGCGGAAACACTTTTGAATTCCGTGCTTCAAGCTATTAACCAATCACGTACAGTTAAACGATTTTGGAAAGAACATGATTGGCCAATTCAAAACAAGAATACCCCAAAGCAACAAAATAAAAAGTAACAAAATGCGACAACCAAATTCTGTAAGTGTAAAGTGCGAAAAGGATTTTTATAATTATCCATTATTAGAATATAGAATCCATGAAATTGATCATTATAAACCTTGCAGCAGTACTGTCGTTTAGCGTTCTTTTCTCTTAGATTTCGAAACGGACTACAGTACAGGTTCAACCAAACTCCTCACAGTGGTTACCTCCCTTGGCAGAATTGGAATACCAAAATTGCATTTTAGCATATATTAAGCACAGTGACTATGTTCCGGGGATTGGAAAGAATTAAATGATTTTTATTTTTCACTACAAGATAGCAGGGGGTATGGTGTCAGCAGTGGACCCTGATAAATACCTGCCTCAGAAAGTTGAAGGACGCTTGATTAAACCAAAGAGATTCAGTGACTGTGAAACCAAAAACATTATAAGAGTAGCCAATAACACTAGATCATTTAAAACCTTAAACACACAAACAAATCAATTTAAAAACTCCTTTTTTGTGAAAACACTTGAGGATTGGAACCATCTGGAAGATTCAGTGGTGCATGCAGTTACAATAGGGGGCTTCAAATCAGCCCTTCAGAAACTCGACTAGAGTTCCTCCACTCCCCGTAGGACATATACCAGAAGTGGTCCTCCTACGTATTCACACAGATACAGATACTTTTTTGGATAAAGAAGAAATTTTAATATCTGTTAGGCAGAATTAGGAACGTAGATCTACAATATGCATACTTGTCACGGTGAAATATAATATATACTTTATCTTTAATGTCAATTATCTTATGAAGATGAACTACAATTAATTGTAAGTAAGTGTAGTTCTAAGAGATAAATGTGTTCATTGCAGTTTAAGAGTTATAGATGTACAGTTAAATTAGTTGTGTCATACCTTAGCACGATTAGTTCGTGCTCACTGAACTTGAAGTGTATATGTAGGCCTAATTGACAGGCAGATAGATACGCCACTTGAGGACTTCGCATTGTATTGTACTGGTCGTATTGCCCACCCACTCATCCCTTCTTAGTCAAATTGTTCTCAATTAAAATACAAGACTGGGTAAATATAGAAGAAAACCAGGAGCACCGTGCATATCCAGTAACGCTGGAATGTGCAATGAACGTAAAAGTAACGCCGAATCTGTGCAACATTATTGCCAAAACGAATAACACAGTTAGTAAATGAACCAACATATTTTATTCTTAAACAAATTTATAGAAATAAATTAGCGCATTAGTGAGAAAGGCAACCTGATTACCGTTTTGAAGGTGGCTTTTGTGTTTCGTCAAATAAATGTACATTTAACACATTTAAAACTTTATTTTTTCGTATTCTGTACGCATAAGCCTTTTGTCAAACTACAAGTGTCGTATAACAATAGAAGGAAGCTTGTAAAATAGGATTTAGCTACTTTTAATGGGATAACCGCCGTTATACTTCAGCGCTTCATTCACGAATTCGGCGTTACCTCGTAAAATGGTCTCAATTACGTTTTATCTGCTTAATTATGTGTAATATGACACGAGTAGATTGGAAAATGTCTCAGGTACACCAAATATAAAAAAAAAACATAAAGAAATATGTAAGTTGTTGTTCCAATTTGGTGTACAATAAAAAATATTGGTCCATTTACTTATCGCGTTGCTCGTTTAAGCCACTAAATTGCACAAATCTGCGTTACTTTTGCACAATTTCTGCGTTATTTACACATTCCTGCGTTACTGGATATACACGATGAGGAGGGTAGAATCCCATTTCGATTTTTTTTAAAAAAAGCTTTGAATTTTTTATAAATGTTTAAAATGTTGAAAACTTATCCTGTGATTTACCTATTTTCTCCTTCACATATCGAGTTATACTGCACATATTGAGCAGCGGAAATTCACATATATTTTACCGATGCTCCATTTTGAGACTCATATGGGGTTCCACCACCGTGTGTCCACGGAATGTTATGATCATTGAAGTGAGGGTTATGTTTTACCTAGTTTTTATCAAGGACTTGTACGATTCCTTTCTGGAATATTTTCAAAATATATCTATTGTCAATCAAAGAATTTATTTAATACTACTGTGAGCATCTAAGGTATGCATACACAGAATATTGCACCAAAATATAAGCTGTTTAATTCTTTAAAAAAAATCATTAAAGCATGATTACCGAGTTCTTAGTACCGCATCATGATTGTGTCCGCACTTAAAATTGTGGCACCGTATACATTAAATACAATGGAAGAGTTAGGGATCGAACCCGTGACCTCTAAAATCAAACTATAGTGACTTAAATTCTTAAACACAGTGCCCACCGTAGTGCAGCAACATATATTATGACATATGTATGTGACAGCAACTTGAAGAAAGGATTCCGTATAGTAAAATCATTTTGATAAAGGAAAATGTTCATTAGTTGTTAGTGCAATTATTGCAAATAATACTCTACTCATACACCCATAACGCTTTGGTAAGACCACAATTAAAACTTGCCTTAAAGAAATTTTATTACTCGCAGGGCATGGCCGAGTGGTTTGCCCGTCGGACTTGTAATCCTAGGCTCGCTTGTATAGGCATAAGTTCGAACCCCGCCAGCGACCTTTCGGTGTTTCCTTGAGCAAGAATCATAATCCTTATTGCTAAGTCCTGGTTAGTCTTTGGAACAAATTCCTAGTTTATTTAATAAGCTGAAAGTAGCCTTCACAATCGAACTAAAATATATTTGTTAAGACTAATGTACAGGTGTAGTACTTAAGAAGAGCATCATGCTTTTCCATGAAGCATCAATAGTTCAATCAAAGCACTGAAAGTACTGAAGTATACATTGCTTGATAATATAATCCATTTTTGTCATCTCACTGACCTCGAAAACAATAGGGGTCATCTTCTGACCAAGGTTAATGTCCCTAACAAATGACTCACATGCACCAAGGCTTTTTTCTTCCAAAATTATTTATGAGACAAGGAAGATGTGATGTTCCATCTGTGTATTGCTATGCAAGCTGATAGATGAGCAATAAAGAAATCATTTTTTGAAACAGCCGTTAAATTGACTGCAGTATAGTATATTGAAACAGTCATATTGAGTCTCCAGTGATGCTATCCAATAAAATACATGATCTGGCTTGAACTCTATACAAAGTCAATTAATTGAATCATCCTACAAGGCTTAATTACCAAATTATAGTACGTCTATGTACTGTACTTTGATGCATTAATACATATATTCCGGTGTGTTGTACTAATATCTACACATTAATTTTCAAATGCATTACTTTATCGTTTATTAATAAAAATGAAATCTATAATTCAAAATGTGTATATTATTTTGTATCTTTAAACCGGTATTTTATCCAAGAATCCGCATTTGTCCACTTTTAATGCTCCACCATTTTGTCAAAAAAAAAAGAGAAGAGAATACGATGGAAATACAAGCGTTGTCATCTTGATAAAAGTTTTAAAGTTACATGACGCATAATTATTCAAAGTACATCCGTTGTTTATGTGTATGAAAAGTTATATTTATGATTAAATAATAATAAATATTTAAGTTATAATTAACGTCGTGTTTTTTATGCTTATGATTTGTTGTTTTATTTGTATGAAAGTAAATCATTTAATCATTTTTTGTTAATTAAACACATGGAATAAATAATCATATATATCACGGATTTATATTAATCTATATAACGGCCAAATCAAAATCAATTAGCCTAAATTAAAAGTGCGCTTCACGGAACATGCAAACTTTCCTTTAAAACTGTCAGTAATTGATTATTAGAGTCCAACAATAAATCAAATAACCATCAAAAACCCATTTCATCAAATAACCATCAAAAATTGTTTATATTGCTGAATTTAATCACAGCCTTAATATTTCTTTGTATTTTAAGTGTTTTTCGGTATTTTTTGGTGTTTTTCGGTGTTTTTCGGTAATTCCATGCACCCATTAATATAAGCAGATTAAAATAATTCCTATTTTCTGAACATAAATTTAATGTATTTATTTCTTAATGCTTACACTGATTTACAGTTAGTTTCAAATGATTATTTCTTATCGTCGAATCTGGCCACATATGATTATGCCTATATTTAGCTCCGTGCTCTGGCTTAATCGTCAATATCCCAAGTTCGACGAATTGTTATGGGTCGAACGGTCGAGCGGCCGAATCTTTATTTTTACCCGTACTGAATCACAGACGCTTGGGGGTCAGATCCTGCCCCCCCCCCCCCACGTGATACGCCCCTGTAAACACTCTACCAAAACCATTTTAATATTTAAACACGAATTGTACATCTGTTACAACGATAAAAATGGTTTTCAAACAATTTTAACGTATATGAAAAAAATACCGTATACCATCAAGTCTCAATAAAGTATCGTCCCATTTATATAATTCTGACGACTTTACTATATTTACGATGTATTCATTCATGCTATCCAGCGCATGCGTATATGCGAAGTTTAACGCGTAGGTATAAACTACAATTTTATCAATGAACTGTTATTTTTTGTTTTTTAAAGGAATGTAGAGTCTATTACTTCATGAAAATGAACGATTTTGAACTTTCAAAGAATTTAAACAACTATTTTAATGATGTGTAGTCGGAATGTAACGCGGGTACTTCAGAATTAAGAACTAGTTTCTGTTGTTCGGTAACGCATAAACCTGTATCTATTTCTGAGATATAGCTTATAACTCTGTATACATTGCAAGCAATGTATACAAAAACGATTTATACATTGTAGCGCAAGTTTGATAATACATTGTAGTCTATCAATAAAATGTACGAGCATGCCGACAGAGAAATTAATACAGGCAATTTTACTCAAGCACATAGTTGCCGCATTTCTTACAGGCCCATAATGCCTCTGAAATGCTAACATTTTTATTTCTTGATGGTATCTTGTTACAGTTTCCTAAAACATACTCAATAGCTACATATATGAACTATCTTTTGCATCTTTAGTTCTGTTGGCAATTGGTATAATTATAGTGAATTAGTATTTTGTATGGCAGTCAAGTTTACATATTGCTACCTTAACAACACATCACTTTATATTCAGCGCTACATTTTTCAGTTGTAAAACACCTAACAGATGCTTTATCCATTATTTAAACATCATTAAACACATGTTTGACATTTCTAAAGAATTAAAACATGGATTTCTGGGGACTATTGGGCTTTTAAAGGATCGTCTTATTATGCTCCTCGAAGGGTGAACATATAGTCGCCGCTTTGTCCGTCCGCCCGTCCGGGTCCGGGTCATAACTCTAAAGGTGTAAGAGATAACAACATGAAACTTTGTAGGTAAATAGATCTCATTGGATAGAAGTGCAGTGCAAAAGAACCATAACTCTGTATTGCCTAATTGAGTTATTGTCCTTTGTTCATTTTCACTCTTTGAACTTTGGCTGTGACATAACTCTGACACTACAAGAGGTATACTTACCTGTGTCCAAAACCTATTCGAGGAGCATCACCCGGTTCAAACGGTTCTTGTTTCAGTAGCATGCAACTTTGAGAGTTTTAATAGGAATTTATCTTTCAAAAATTACAGAGGGGGCAGATTGCTTCCAGGTCCAGGCAATCCCGTGCCCTGTTTACCCTAACTGGTATCACTAACCTTTACCTTTTCTTGTTCGACGGTGACATCCATCCTAGTCAAAATATATTGACGTGCCAAAGCTTGATTCTGAGATATTTTTGTTCTGGGGCAGAATCTCGCTTTAAGAGGCGAGATATTGCCCAGACACGAAAATAGCACAATATCTAGTCGCGCAGTACAATTAGTTGGACTAACTGGAACCTATGGTCATAACTTGTAAAATCTTTGTAATTGAACTTAAATGCATAACATCTAAGATTTTCTTAATATTTTGCTAAGTTTCTAGATAATGAATTAAAACTACTTCATGCAGTTTCTCTACAAATGACATAAACAATATCAGAACTTCTTAAAGGGGATATTGAATGAGTGTAGGTTTATTTACTTCAATTACTGTACAAGTTGATTAAATGCGAGCCTCTGCCAAGTTAAAAAAATTTTTAAGTATTAAATCTTATACACAGATAATATTCTCTTTATCACATATTCAAAATAAGAACAAGAGCCATTTTTCTTTGGCACGCCTACAGATTAGCATGCTTTAAATCTATATTTGTATATAACACAAATGATGTCACATCAAAGTGTTTTTACACTTATGCAATAGCCTTTTTATTAAATGGGTCAATTACACACCATCCTGCATTGCGGTTTATGTGGTACAATAATATATTACATTAGTTTTTAAGTTTTTTTCCCATTTGTTGCTAATATGGCAACTAAATTAGCCATCAATGAAACCCAAAGATCAACATCAAAGAAAAATTTGGTTGGTGAGGTGTTTAGTTGAAACTGGCTCGAAGTAGTAAAGTAGTTGTCTTTGAAAGCAAATTTTTGCTGGATCAAGTCAGACATCAAAAATATGTGTACCTTACAATAAAGCGTCACTCTGGTTATTTGAAATAATGACCTAAAGGCATAGCTAAATATAGGGACTGCATCGGATTTATAATCAAGGTGTCACTGCATTAATTTTACAGAATTTTTATGGGGAAACTTCCCTTAATTGGCCCCTGTTTGAAAAGAACCCTCCTCCAAACAATGTAAACTGCAGTATTTTTCATTTGAAAATTTTGTTTTAATATTTGATGTGTTTTTATTTCAATTTCCTTTCTCTCTCCTCCCCCACCCCCCCAAAAAAAACATACATCCATATTTATTTTATGATTTTGAGTGGATTACTGATTTATCTGTGAAAATTATATTTGATATAAATAAGTGGATGGATGGGGGTAATTTACAACAATTGCAATTTAATTAAACTTACAAAAAGTAGCACTGCTAGGTGAGTGAGTATACAGAGTATACAGGGGCAGTGAGTATACAGTATATTGCATCTTTAAAAAGAAATCTCATACTGCCAATAAAACAATCATTAGCAGGGGCACATATCAACATTAGAACAGTGAACAGCTGTCGGCCTGATGATAAAATACAGTTCTTTTGAAATATAATTTTCAAAAACATTACTTACAAGCTTTAATTGTGTTCATGCCGTAGACCTTTTCGTGCTTACTATCAGTGTGCATAGGCACTTGGTTTTAGGATAAAATGAAATTATACGCGGAAAGTCCGAGCGGGGCCGAAGGCCCCGCGAGGGCTGTAGCGCTCTTAGATAACATGTATGACGCGTATCAGTTTAAAGGAAATCAAATTCAAACTATATGAAAATTTCAAAAAAATATATATCCTATACCTAATGGGCTGCGAAAAAATCCTTAGTTAACTGGGCGCCGCCATTTTGAAATTCTTTTGAACGCTTTTAATGAGCGTCTACATAATTCAGACTATTGCAGACGCATGCTTAGTAACACTTCCGGTGAAAGAATGATGTACAAAATCAGAAAATAAACCTGCATTTCATTGATAAGAATTATAGTAACGACTATAAATATAAAAAGTTATTCAAACATATCCTTTTTGATAAATTAGCACATTAAAAATAACGTAAAAACAACAACTGTGATTAGAGATTAACAAAAATGGCGGACGGGATTTTCCAAACGCCGACGCATGCGCAGAGGTCCGGAGTTTTTCGGAATAGGCCGAGCGTTTCCGGTGATAGGTTGAACACCACCAATTTATACGTTTTGTTTATTCAAAAAAGATCTGGTTTACAAGTACACTAAATATGTTATGCTAAAATCATAATTCATAAGAGCTTTCCGCGCCATAGGTAGCACCTAATTTCATATTAGTTTTGTAGAACTCAAATATAATTGAATGTTACAATTTTTTAACGTAGATGATCATGTCTCTTTTCTAAAACCGTCATTTTTCCGATATTGCACAACCAGCACTTGCAGTGCTTTGATTACTTCAGTTTAGCGGAAAGGACCGAAAAGTCGCGATTGCAGCAGATTTATTTCCTTGCTTTCCGCGGGGAAGAGTATTCGCGTCCCAATGGCGGACGCATGAAGTTTGTAGAGAAACCGGCTCTATAAATCCGCTGACATCGAAAATAATTAGCAAACCTGCTTAAGATAACCTAAACTTTTCTCATAATATACACATTCTCCAGCCTTTGCAAGATGTACGGGCAGGATGAAGGTACATTTATTGAAATAATTCGCTATTCCAGCTATAATTTCACAACAAAACAAATAAATCACGTAATTAGGTCAACTCATATTTATGATATAATTTCGTAGTAAACTCATGACATTGGCTTAAGAAGCTTTTATAGTAGATTGAAAATATGCTCTGACAATAATTAAGTCCATTCAAATTATGAAATGAAAAGAATCTCGTATTTTTATTCTTTCTTGTTTCAACTCTGCCAGCTTTGCAACACACATAGTGACATAGTTTTCTTCTTGTATATATGGATTGTTAAGCTGCACATACATCAGACATTACAGATTTTGCTTCAACATTACTGGACACTTTATGGGGCGTCCGTGGCCGAGTGGTTAAGGTCGTTGACTTCAAACCACTTGCCCCTCACCGCTGTGGGTTCGAATCCCAACAGGGACTTTGGATTATTTCATGTGAGGAAGCTATCCATCTAGCTTACGAAACGTCAGTGGTTCTACTCAGGTGTCCGTTTGTGCCTGAAATAATGCACGGAAGGGCACCTCAGAGGTCTTCCTCCACCAATGAAAGCTGGAACGTTGTGATATGACCTATACTGTGTCAATGTGACGTAAAACCTAATCAAAACAAACAAACTAGACACATTCACTAGTATGGCAGGGGTCAGAACCAGCCCCAGACAGCCGTCTGACATTTCAAAAAAGGATTACCTAGTTTTGGTCACAAATGACCCCAGTGTAGGGTCCAGGCACCGTTACAACCCCCTTTGATTTGGGTAAACTACCATTTTAGTTTTTTAGCATATGATTCGTTTTTATAAATATATCCTAAAAGGTCTATTTTCTGCATGTGATTTATATATATCATGTCTAATCATTTTTTATTGTAGCCGTTTTATCTTTGTTGATCTTATAATTTATGTTATAAACAGTCGGTTATAAAAGCTCCTAGAGCTAATGTTGTACTGTTGAAAACTTGCCGACTTGAAATAAAACTTATCTTATCTTATGTGGTCAGATTTTCTTCCCAGGTCTGATACTCATGCCTGTGCACTGTTGATACAGTCTGTGAAATATTAAAGGCACGGGCCAGTGGCATGTAAAATCCCATTCAGGCCTGCAAAAATCAAAAGAGCGTAACTTGCAGGGTTGTCATTAAGAGGCGGCAGGAGGCCAAAATGCCTGTCTCAAATGCATTATGGGCCGCCTCAAAATTAAGAAAACACTCTTTGTTATGCATGATAAAGACAGAAATGACCGCCTCAAATTCAAAACAAACCTTCTTCAAAAAATGTTAATGACAACCCTGCGTAAGCCCTACGGGTGTTTAATACAGAATGTGTTTTCATAACAAAGTTAGTTTCATTTGCAAAATATTTCTGAAATTGTTGTTTAGTTGCTTATACAGGGCATTTTTTGTCAAAATTGTGAAGGGGCCTGGGCCTGTTCATTTTGTGAAAAAAGCGCGATATGTCATAAAATTGTGGAAAAAAAGACATACTACTTGGCATTTCGCGATATTAAAAAACCGGAAACAGTTTATAATTTCTGATCTGTGTAAATCTGCTTCAAGTCAGTACATTAACCCGGAAAAACATGCACAAAAACCATTTAACTTGATTAAAACTATTTGTGTTATTGCAATTGGCATAAATCAAGTTTTTTCCCCGTAAGGTAAAGTATTTCGAAGACAAAGTCCCAACAATTTGTGAAATCTCTTTTGAAATTGTGAATTTTTTTCTGCCACTTTGTGAAAAAAAGTACAATTTTGAATTGTGAAGGGGCCTTATATCGGCCCCAGTTATAAGGAAAAAATGCCCTGTCATACATCAGACATTACAGATTTTGCTTCAAAATTACTGGACACTTACGTTGAATAGTCAACAGAAAAAGAGAATTTTATTGAAAAGTGTCTGACTGATTTTCCGTACATCTGTGCCTAAATAGAACCTTGTTGATGTGAATAAAACATAAAATAAACTGTTGTCTTTATTTTGCACAATACATTTTTTAATGTTTTGGGCATATGATAATCTGTCCTGGCCTTTACTTTTGGCTAGGTTGAAGGCCCAAATGGCCTATTATCTAATAAAGTTATTTTGCAGACTGTTAATAAATGCACTGTGGTGTAGAATACTGGGATCTCTTCTAGTATTGCATTTACAAGATCTATGCAAAATCTACCAATAAATTGTACATTATGGTATCATAAATTAATAAGCATTGGTTCATATTCCATCTCAAAAATAATTTATAAATTAAATATTCTGTCGATTGACATGTTTACGTTTTGTGTTTATGGTGGTATAAAAAGTTAACACTGGTCCTTTTCTTTTACTTTTACAGAAATGTTTGAAGCGGAGGATGATAATGATGAGATCACTGCTGCTCTGTGGCAAGAGGCGTGCTGGATTGTCATCAGTGCATACTTTGATGAGAAAGGTTTAGTTAGACAACAACTTGACTCGTTTGATGAGTTTATTCAGATGTCTGTACAGAGGATTGTTGAAGATACCCCTCAAATTGAACTGATTGCTGAAGCTCAACATAAAGCTGGTGTTGTTGAAACACCTGTAAGTATTGTACCAATAGACATTGTTATTCCACAGAATTTTATGATACATCAGGGGTTTACTTAAGGTTTTTGCTTTCACTTGCCCAAAGGGCAAGTAACTTTTAAAATCTACTTGCCCCCAGGAAAAACAGGTTGCCCGATCTTAATGTGAAGATTTTTAATAATCAAAGCAAAAATTATGGGTAAAAATAAGATTTGTTGCAGATCCTATCAACTTATGCCTCAGATAGTAAAATAGTCCTATTAAATTCCCTACTGTATATGTTTATTGCTAATTCACAATAGTCTAGGGGTCGACACAATTTTGCCAGGGATCCAATAGAAATCCCTGAGATTTAATTTAGAAAAACTCCTAAATGTCAGGGATTATCCTCACATCAAAATAGTAAAATGAAAGTGAAGATTAACAATAGTCATGATCTGTTAAGGCTTATAAAAATTACAGGTAATAATTAGGCCCTATTCCAGGTGCCTTTAAAATATATTCACATTCAGATGCTATCACCTTATTACAACTTTAAAAAGGAAACAGTACATCGATTGTTGAAAATTGTGATAGGATTTAAATGTTTATTGATGATTTCAAACAATGTAAAATATCAAAATATATGTTTGCTTTGTTTGCATTACCAAAAACTAGTTATGTACCTTTCAAATTTATTTCATTTTTAAAAACAACAAGTTGCTCCAAGTCCATGACAGGATGTGTTATACTCAATTTAAATTGATCAGTCTGATTCCTATCCTCCCTGCTTGTATTGAAATTTATTTGAAGTTTTAACATCTGTCACATCAAAGGGACTCACCGCATGCAGTAATCATACAGTTTAGAGCACTGACTGGTTTCAAAGAACTGTCAGACGAAATATACGTCATTTGCTGTATGTTTCACCAAAGGAGATTTTTTCTGTTTTGGTCGTAAATTAGGCATGACCTAGAATGACCTCAGATAACTTATAGTTACACAATATGCTGTGATTTACCAAAAAGGATTTTAAACATTTTATGGATTATTTTATTCTGTTTATTAATAGATCTAGAATATTTTTAAACATTGCTGTAGGGGAGAAAGGAAAATAAATTAACAACAGTTCAAGACTATTGTGATTTTTCGTCAAGATTTGTTGTAAAAATGTTTACTGGTGACGAATTTTAAAAAAATTCTATAGGCCTATTGCAAATTTGACGCCAGTTAGTTAAATTCTGACCGTATGAAGAAAACAATAGCGTACAGGATTCAAAGGAGTAGATTTTTACGGCCCAATGTTTCTGCTTCTTTCTTGAACCTTGCAGTTGTGTCAGTCTTTATTGACATAACTCATCTTGAATTTTTTGATTTTATGCTTTTTTTATTCAGAAAATCAAGATAATTTCTTTGCCGTGGCTTTTTCTTTTAATCGCTGCAAGACTTTTTTTCTTTTAAAAATGGGAAAAACTTTCAGCGCCGCCCGCCATTTTGAAAGGAAAGCAAAATGGAAAAAGTTTTTTTTTACGTAATTTGATTGGTTGATAGGAGTCCAACTACAATCAGAAACAGTTAAAATACACTTGTTTGACTGTAATATGAACGGAAAGAAAAGTATTATCGGCAAAGGATATCAATGCTAATAGAAGGCATAACGAAAATTCACTTGCCCGCCGGGCATTTGCTTTCAAATTTCACTTGCCCGCAGCGATTTCTACCCGACGCGGGCAAGCGGGCGTCCGCTTAAATAAACCCCTGTTTAACATATGATACTTATCCTCACAGACTTCACTCTCTCTGTTTTGGAGAACAGTACCTGTTGGAGAGGAATTGTTTTTTCCTTTCATGGTGAATTTCAAGTAAAAATATTCTTGTTATGTATTTTATTTAAAAAAAAAAAGAAGAAGAAAATTTCAGTAATATATTCAGGAATGGCAAAATTTAATTTTGACTCATTTGTCTGCTTTTATCTGAGGCAATTTCTTTACTTGTCAGTCTTCTTTTCATAAAGTAAATTCTGGAAATATTTTACTTAGGCAACCTAGGAATTACAAACATTTAATTTTGCCAATACTTAACTTATATTGTAAAAGGTCCCCTGCTTTTGGCAAGGTGTAGGCAGGTAAAATTAAAGAAATAATATAAATTTTTGCTGAAACTAGGGGAGAGGATCAGAAACTCTGCGCCAAAGTTCATTAATTCAGGGTTCTGCCTCTTGATTTGAAGAAATCTGTTTTTCCACAGGAGGTGGAATATTTAATCATATACCAAGTTGAGGATATGTTTACAAAATTATATTTAACATGGTATCTCTGAAAATGTTTAAATAATACTATTGTAGTACTAGTAAGTACTAAGGTTTTTTGCTGAGGTTTTATTATGCCCAGCCCCCACTTCGAAGAAGAGGGGGTATATTGCTTTGCACTTGTCGGTCCGTCGGTCCGTAGACCAAATGGTTTCCTAGTCATAACTAAAGAACCCTTAGGCCTAGGAACTTCAAACTTGGTATGGTGATTGGTCATGACCAGTAGATGACCCCTATTGATTTTGGGGTCAAGGGGTCTAAGGTCAAGGTCACATTGACCTTGTAAGCAAAAATGGTTTCCGATCAATAACTAAAGAATGCTTAGGCCTAGGAACTTCAAACTTGGTATGGTGATTGGTCATGATCAGTAGATGACCCCTATTGATTTTGGGCTCAAGGGGTCAAAGGTCAAGGTCACATTGACCTTTTAGGTAAAAACGGTTTCCGATCAATAACTAAAGAATGCTTAGGCCTAGGAACTTCAAACTTGGTATGGTGATTGGTCATGACCAGCAGATGATCCCTATTGATTTTGGGGTTAAGGGGTCAAAGGTTAAGGTCACATTGACCTTGTAAGCAAAAATGGTTTCCGATCAATAACTTGAGAACCCCTTGGCCTAGGGACTTCAAACTTGATATGGTGATTGGTCATGATCAGTAGATGACCCCTATTGATTTTTTGGGTCAAGGGGTCAAAGGTCAAGGTCACATTGACCTCTTAGGTAAAAAAACGGTTTCTGATCAATAACTAAAGAACGCTTAGGCCTAGGACCTTCAAACTTTGTATGATGATTGGTCGTGACCAGCAGATGTCCCCTATTGAAATTTTGGGTCAAGGGGTCAAGGTCAAGGTCACATTGACCTCTTAGAAAAAAAAAAACGGTTTCTGATCAATAACTTAAGAACGCTTAGGCCTAGGAACTTCAAACTTGGTATGGTGATTGGTCATGACCAGCAGATGACCCCTATTGATTTTGGATCAAGGGTACAAAGATCAAGGTCACATTGACCTTGTAGGTAAAAACAGTTTCCAATCAATAACTAAAGAATGCTTAGGCCTAGGAACTTCAAACTTGGTATGATGATTGGTCATGATCAGAAGATGACCCCTATTGATTTTGGGGTCAAGGGGTCAATGTCATATTGACCTCGTACTTAATGACGGTTTCTGACCAATAACTCAACAACTCAAGTTGCCTTGGTTGATATTTTTATATTAAACTAAAAATGCTTTTGGTATACACATTTGAAGGTCTGATGTAATATAACAACTTGGCTGTCATTAATGAGGCCTACATGATTCATAAGATTTATGCATATATTATTTGGTAAGATTTGTAATGACTTAAATTGCTGCACACAACCTATGGGGTCACAATAATTATTACCTTGTGACTAGTCATGACCAGTAGATACTAGATATTAAACCCTTATTTAATTGTTTGTTCACTGGGTCAGAAGTCATGCATAATAACCTGATCACATAACTAATTGGCTGCCGATAGGGGCATACATGTTTTACAAACATATCTTGTTTATACAGTCCCTTAAAAATTATCTCTCTTTTTTTTCTTCAGCCGCAATATTTATTGAAGTTTGAGCAAATTTATTTATCAAAACCAACACATTGGGAAAAAGATGGAAGTCCAAGTCCCATGATGCCAAACGAGGCCAGACTTAGAAATCTCACGTAAGTTACAATATAAATGTACCTTCACTGTAGAATAAAACAATTACATGTATTTCGTGAATAAAAGGGAAAGCCTTAAATAAGTTAGACCAAAATAATAAACATGCTTGTTCTCCTTGATACCCAGTAAAATGCTATTGTAATACAAGACTTCTATTAATTAAGATCCAAAATTTGCATGGTCTTTATTTTTTTATGTCCTCAAAGTCTTCTGTAGACTGTATTATAATGTACATAGAGTCAGTTATTAAAAACAGACTTTTTTGTCTAGGTTTTATTTTTTTTAATTTGTCAGTTTAAGTTTTATCCTACTTTTGCATTCATTGTGAATACTATTTGTTTTCCTTTCTGTAGATATTGTGCCCCTCTGTATGTAGACATTACAAAGACTGTGGTTAAGCCAGATGAGGACCCAGTTGAAACTCAACATCAGAAAACTTTTATAGGAAAGATACCAATTATGTTGCGGTCAACATATTGTCTATTGAGTGGCCTGACTGATCGTGATTTGACTGAGTTGAATGAATGTCCCCTAGATCCAGGGGGATATTTCATAATCAATGGGTCAGAGAAGGTGCTTATAGCACAGGAGAAGATGGCAACAAATACTGGTATGTATCTCACAATTTGATCGTCTCACAGTAGATAGACAAGTTTAAATATTTAGGCTCATATTAAAGAAAGGTATTGTGATCAAAAGTAGCAGGTGCCTGTTATCTCAAGACATAGTATATAATGTATTGTATAGGATTGCCAGACAGTGGTTTCATCCACTGAGAGCCTTTGTTTCAAATTAAAGGATACAAGATGTTTTATTGCAGCATTGTGAGATAATCTTTAAGCCTTTATAACTATCCTTTTAAAGTCTTGGTAGTAATACCTTTTATGAAAAAAAGTTTCAGGCTCAACTTATAATCCCTTGTTGAACAGGCACAGAAATTTATTATTTCACTTACACAAGACATGGCACACATTATTTTTGATCAATCTTTAAAATTACAGTTAAACTTAACAACAAAGTCCACCCATGGGGAAAGTGTAAAAATGGCATTTGTTCAAAGTGACCTTTGTTTGGGGGATATAACCACTATGTTTGATGAGCATTTTTAAACTCCTCTCATATGCACATACTGCTTACTAAAATACAATTCAATTATTTGTATGAAAGATGAAAATACAATACAAAAAATCTTAATATACTAAGTCACCTTTTCATTTCAAAAATGAGTTTCAATAGTGTAAGCAAATACTTATAAATCAATACTTTATCTGTTTTCCAGTGTATGTATTTAGACAGAAGGACTCAAAGTACGCCTTTAAGACAGAGATTCGATCTTGTCTAGAGCATTCTTCAAGACCTACTAGTACACTTTGGGTGAACATGATGGCCAGGGGTGGTCAGGTAAATATACTTGTTATTATTATGAAAGTAGTCAGGATTGTTATGAAAGTTGTTGTTTTTGTAAGAAGAAAAATACCAAGGTATTGTTTTGGCCAATTTTATAGTTTATATTATATCATATTTCTGATTGGAAATCTTTTTTCGCTAATTTTGTTCAACCAATTGCAATCAAGACAGTTTTGCAAAAGGTGGTCTTGTTTTAGTAAAAAAAATTCAATTGCAGAAAGTAAGGCCATGTTCCCAATATAATGAGAAATAAGAAATCCCCTTAAAGATTTCAAAAATGTCTTATCTATTTCAGCATTTGAATTTTGCAGTGAAAATGATCTCTTACTTAATGAATCAGTGGTTGATAATTTTTAACATATTATGTAACTTGCTGTTAAACTTAATACAAATTTCTTTTAAAAGTTGTGAATATTACTTATTCAAATGAACAAAGAAAAAAAAAGTGTTTTGTCTTAGTATATTGAATCGAATTTATTTAGGAGTTGAAATATTATATTTAATCATAAGTGATTACATGAGGGCAGAGAAGGACTTAGAGAAACCATGCATCGCTAACTAATAAGTTGAGATTATTTATTACATGCGACTAGTTTCTATCATAACAATGATCTTCATCAGGAACTTAATCATTACATGTTTAATTATTTTGATAGGGTGCTAAGAAGAGTGCTATTGGTCAGAGAATCATTTCTATCCTACCATATATTAAACAAGAGATCCCGATCATTGTTGTGTTCCGGGCTCTAGGCTTCGTGTCCGACAGAGATATTCTAGAACACATTATATACGACTTTGACGACCCCGAGATGATGGAAATGGTATGTAGCCTAGAACTTTGCCTTGGTTATTTAATCTGAATAAAATCAAAATTTGACATCTTTTTTTATTGTGCGATTTACATTTGTTGCATTTGCATACTGCCTTTCCCTGTTGATCTTATTTTTCATATTTGATATGTTATAACAATTTGCTTTTCTCTAATGATTTAAGTAAAACCGTTTTCTCTAATAATTGGATTGAAACTGGTTCCTCCTCTCATGATTGAAGTAAAATTGATTCCTCTATTGATTTCAGTGATATCCATTGGAATATTAAGCAGGTAACTATTGGTTAATAGCTCAGCAATATTCATGTGAATAATGACAGTAATATTGATATATATAAAAGTGTTGATTGGAATCGTTTTTTATTTTTTTCAGGTAAAACCATCACTTGACGAAGCCTTTGTCATCCAGGAGCAAAATGTTGCCTTAAACTTTATTGGTGCACGTGGTGCTAGGCCTGGTGTCACAAAGGAAAAGCGAATTAAATACGCACGAGAAATCTTACAGAAAGAAATGTTACCTCATGTAGGTGTCAGTGACTTCTGTGAAACTAAGAAAGCTTATTTCTTAGGGTAAGGCTTTTTCTTTTCATATTCAGGGGTCTCATTATGGCCCTGAAACAAGGTCAACTGTTGTATTTAAATAACTGCTTTTGGGATGGTACTTGATATATCTGCTTTCTGTAAGAAATGATATACAATTTAATGCCAGTATATTTCTATAGTCCTGTTCCCTTATTAAACTTATTAAGATTTTGACTATTATTACCCTGAAGATAGGATAAATGTAAATTTTACTAACTTTATTTGATATAACAGGATGATTTATTTTCTATTTTCATACAGGTATATGGTACATAGATTATTACTGGCAGCTCTAGGAAGAAGAGAGGAGGATGACAGAGATCACTATGGTAACAAGAGGTTGGATCTTGCTGGTCCCCTGCTTGCCTTCTTATTTAGAGGGTATGTATGATACTGTACTAGAAGATCTCAGACTGATTATAGATTAGAAACTGTTTTAATAGTTAAGATCATTACCATTTAGTGAAGTATCGAAACAGAAGCTTTGGTGCTTAGTATTGATCTCTTATTCAAATTTTGAAAAGAATGATAAAGCTTACCAAGAATTGTCTTCACTGACCCGATTGAGATTCATCCAACCACTACAGTAGATTCATTACATTTATCAGTTGTTTTGTACATACAGGATATATGCTAGGATTTATACATTTATAAGAGACACTGGTTTGATGAACAGTCCTCTTTTAAAAGCACTTTTATAATTATTTATGTGAATCTAAATTTGTAATATAACAATAAAGAGAGATAGCTCAGCACCTGTGAATTATCCCTTTATATAAAGCACATGCCCTGCTTGGAACCATTAAGGATATGTCAAAGATACTAAATTATAAATACACTACAGACAGTGTGCAGGCTAGTTTGACTTGTCAATACCATAGTTCTTGTCTGATTTTTATATTCAGAAAAGGGTTAGAACTGCCATAGTCTGTTAAAAAACTTGCTACAAAGTTCATTAGAAGTTTTATAGATACATAAAAGTAATTTGAAAATAGTTCTCACGTCATATTATATCTGGTTATTTTCATTCTTTTCTTTTTTTGCAGACTATTCAGAAACCTTACAAAGGAAGTAAGAATGTATGCTCAAAAGTTTATTGATAAAGGTAAAGATTTCAACTTGGATTTGGCCATCAAGACTAGGACTATTACAGATGGTCTCAAGTATTCACTGGCTACAGGCAACTGGGGTGATCAGAAAAAAGCTCATCAGGCTCGAGCTGGTGTCTCGCAGGTAAACAAAAATATGTCAATGTGCTATGCTTCAAAAACATTTGAAATGAAGGAACCTAAACAGTAAATGTAAACATGAGCATTGCATTTAAATTTATACATTATTTGTTTGTTTACCCCTTTGGTAAAGTACAAAGTTGTTGAAAAAAATTATACTTGAAAAAAATGCTATATGATTATCAGCATTTGATGTTTACCTCTTATGTAAATGGAACAATGCATTGAATTAGTTTGATTTAAAAAAGTAATTTTATCAAAGTTTTTCTAAAACTTTGTGTCAGATTTTCATGATGTTGTTTTACATAATCAGTAGAGTTTGTAATGATGTTTATCAAATAAATGTTATGTAAAAATGGTTTTCTTAATGACAGGTGTTGAACAGACTTACATTTGCCTCAACATTGTCACATTTACGACGACTGAATTCACCGATAGGACGTGATGGTAAACTTGCACGTCCTAGACAGCTACACAACACTCACTGGGGTATGATCTGTCCTGCTGAAACACCAGAGGTTTGTTTACTTTGCAGAAAGAGTTTTCTTTTAGTATACTGCTTGATTGTCATAATATTTCAATGTTCATTGATGTCACTCTCTGTAGCAAAGTTGTGATTTTTTTTATTACATAGAGGATATTTGTTTGTTTCAGTGTAAGATCGAAAAATATTGAACCGAGTGAACACCAGATGCAATATTTTTCACGAGTGGCGTAGCCACGATGAGTGAAAATATAATAGCTGGGGTTCACGAGTGAAATATTATTTGATCTTACATGTAAAACAAACAAATTTTCTGTTTATTTCATGATTTTTTAACGATTTTTACACCATTTTACTGATTTTTGCCGCGTAAAGTCATGCTCTTATCTTCATGACGTCATCAAAAAATGACGTCACAATGTTGAAGCAAAATATAATTCCATGATTATTTTTAGATTTTAGATGTTTTTCAGCACAACGTTCGTAAATATTTACGAACTACAGTTATCACGTACATTTTTTATTATGATTGACTACATTTCCGCTGAAAAAAACATTCATTAATGATAAATATTTTGTTTTTACGCCAAATATAGTTCGGCTACTGTGAAATTATATTTGGTAATCATTACTGTGAAATTATCAGAATATAATTAACCGTTATAATTCAGTAATCTACTGCAAAACATGTAATAAAATGTAATATTGATGCAAAAAGTGATATAAGCATAATTTGTATCATATTTTGGAGACATTCTATTGAAAATGTGTCAGAGTTAAATTTTTGTACCCAAAAGTGCACGGTGTGTTAACTGGAGTGCAGGGATTAGTTATCCGCACTCTTGTTACCGCACTGTCTGTCTGTCGAGGATTAACATAGAGCATGCTCATTGATTGGTTACATTCTTCTGAGGTTTACTTATTTTGACAAGGAAAAAGATAATGATAGAAAAAATCATATTCAGATGCACTTACATTGGTTCATATATTCTGGGTTTCATATTGTGACGACATGGAACATGTTTTATTTTTGTCTATGATACAAATGATAAAGAACATCAAAACACTACACTTAGCCTCCAAGTACAAATCAGAAAGCCTCATGTGTCCGTGCTCTTTCTATTTCTAAAAACCACGAAACCTTGAGTTAACATAAGGTAGGAAGCATTCATATATATTTTTTCAATACACTTACTGGATTAAATTTAGAAATCATAATCATGAACAGGGTTGGCATTGACATATATGTATTTCTGATATTTGGTTTTAGGGTGGTGCAGTAGGTCTTGTGAAGAACCTTGCCTTGATGTCATATATTTCTGTAGGATCTCAACCTTCACCTATCCTTGAGTTCTTGGAGGAATGGAGCATGGAAAACCTTGAGGAGGTAGCCCCATCCTCCATCGCAGAGTAAGCTTTATGATTTCATTATTGGCCTTAACAAGATTTGTTCCTTCCATGTTTACAATACAATATATTACAGTATGTATAAAATGCAAACAGGATTGAGAAGAAAGCTTAAATTTATATGGAACTCTCACCTGGAAAGAACATTTCAACATATTTTAGTAATAAAGTGTAATAAATTCTGTAATAACAGTTCATTGTCCCTGCATTTAATTCATAACATAAATTGACAAGAAGATAATAAATAACTACACTTAAGAAAGTAAATGATTGTAAAGACCATGTCCTATGTCTTCAGTATAATGTCATATTCTGAATAATGTCATAGGAAAATTGACATAAATAGGTAGAAAAAGAGGAAAAGAAAGTAAAGTAGTCATTGTGGTATAATGAGATTTTTAGGTCCTGAGTAAGAGACCTACAAGAATTAAAGCCGTTTTTGCCCTAAACATTTTTGATAATGTCTCATAACTGCAAATGGATAAATTTTGTAAGGTATGTTTAAATAAAGTTGTTGTAACATTAAGTAGAGATACTAAAAAGGCATGCCTGATTTAGATTATTGCTTTTTGCACTATAAATTCAAAGTTAATCCAGCTTTATTATAATTTTATAACATGTAAAATGTTCCAAGAATTCAAACAATGACTAATAATTTTATTTATTATCTAGTGCCACCAAGATTTTTGTGAATGGTTGTTGGGTTGGTATCCATAGAGATGCAGAACAGCTGATGACAACATTGAGGAAATTGAGAAGAGAAATGGACATCATTGTCTCTGAGGTACAGCTTTATATTTGATCTCTTCCATGCTGACCATGTTTGCTGACTTCGATGTCATTTTGGTGGAATTATGATCTTTATCTAGTTAGAAATATTGCCTACAGAATTAAAAAGATTCTTTTTTCAAATTAACAAAGGAGTGGTAAATTTAGAGCATGGATTTAGTCCTGCATGTTCTGTTATGTACAGACGTATCTGAAAGTATGCATTGGGATAGAAAGTAAAGCTCTAAGGTTGCATTATCTTCAAATGACATTTGAGTTTAAGAATTTAACACTTTTATGGACATTGTTTCAAAAACTTTTTTTATTTTTAAGAAGTTGAATACTGTTGATATCACTGTCACAATGGTTATATTTCCAGGTATCAATGATCCGAGATATAAGAGACAGGGAGATTCGTATATATACTGATGCTGGTAGAATCTGTCGTCCATTATTGATTGTAGAAAATCAGAAATTACTCCTGAAACAAAGTCATATCAAACAGCTGAAACAGCGGGAATATAACAACTACAGGTAAATTAAAACATTATATTAACCATTTTAATGCTAGTGGTGAATTAACAGACCATTTAATACCAGAACTAAGCTAACCTGGATATTTATACCCCCGCACAACAAAGTTGTAAGGGGGGTATACTGGAATCATGTTGTCCGGCTGTCCGGCCGTCCGTCGGTTTCTTCTTGTCCGCCCAATAACTTAAGATTCCTTTGACCCACAGTCTTCATATTTGGCATGGAGGTTAGTCATGATTAGTAGATGACCCCTATTGATTTTGTGGTCACCAGCTCAAAGGTCAAGGTCACAGGGGCCTTGACTTCAAAAAGCTTGTCCGCCCAATAACTTAAGATTCCTTTGACCCACAGTCTTCATATTTGGCATGGAGGTTAGTCATGATTAGTAGATGACCTCTATTGATTTTGAGGTCACCAGGTCAAAGGTCAAGGTCACAGGGGCCTTGACTTCAAAAAGCTTGTCCGCCCGATAACTTAAGATTCCTTTGACCCACAGTCTTCATATTTGGCATGGAGGTTAGTCGTGATTAGTAGATGACCCCTATTGATTTTGAGGTCTCACCAGGTCAAAGGTCAAGGTCACAGGGGCCTTGACTTCAAAAAGCTTGTCCGCCCAATAACTTCAGATTCCTTTGACCCACAGTCTTCATATTTGGCATGGAGGTTAGTCATGATTAGTAGATGACTCCTATTGATTTTGAGGTCACCAGGTCAAAGGTCAAGGTCACAGGGGCCTTGACTTCAAAAAGCTTGTCCGCCCAATAACTTAAGATTCCTCTGACCCACAGTCTTCATATTTGGCATGGAGGTTAGTCATGATTAGTAGATGACCCCTATTGATTTTGAGGTCACCGGGTCAAAGGTCAAGGTCACAGGGGCCTAGACTTCAAAAAGCTTGTCCGCCCAATAACTTAAGATTCCTATGACCCACAGTCTTCATATTTGACATGGAGGTTAGTCATGATTAGTAAATGATCCGTATTGATTTTGAGGTCAAAGGTCAAGGTCACAGGACCTTGTCAAAATAAAGCTTTTCCCTTCAATTGCTTCAGAATGCCTGTCCAGAGTGTATTGATTTTGACATTTTCACATTTGAAGCATGTAGAATACATAACTTAGCAATGCATTGGCTAAGTAACCTCAGATTTGGCAGGGAGGTTGTCCTTGAGTTCTAAATGGCCACTGTTGATTCTGACAAAGTGGTATGCGGGGGTATTCACGCCATGATAGTGGCAGTTCTAGTTTTTTTATGTAGCCCTGTTTTATTCTTTTTGATGCTTTTGATATTAAAACCTTCATTCAAATATTTGACTACTGATTACAGAACTAGGGTTTTAGGTCAGAAAGTGGCACAAAATGTACATAGTCAAATGAAAATATAGAGCACAGGAAAAGTAGTTTTATGACCTTGAAGCCAGACCTTACACAACTGTCTGCTTAAGTTTAGCAGTTTATTATCAAATTTTATGTTGGACAGTTCTAAATTTAATGCAAGTAAAAATCAGTTCAGTTTTACTTATTTCTTATGAAGACAAAATATGTTGGTAAAATAAATGTAGTAAAATTTGTTTTTAGAGTAATCTCCTATTTTAAAATAATCCTGTTATTGTAAAATGATTTGGGTGAAAAATCACCAAAAAAAATTTCAAATCTTAAAATTGACACTATAAATTTATACCAAACTTACTGTTTTATAACTGTATTAGTAGAGATAAATTCTGATAGTTTAATTGCCTGATTGTCTTCATTAGTTTACCTGGGGATTATATAGATCCTATGTGGTATATATGTTCATGATTTTTGTTTTTCAAGTTCATTTCACATTTCTTACAATTTTGAGTTCTTTTGAATTGTTTAACAAATTTGTTTTAAATTTGTTCATGTTTTATGACAGTCAAACTTTGTTAATATCGAGGATTATATCAAACTTATTGATTTTAATTGATTTAATTGAAAAAGATTGTTTTTCACATTTTATTGTCCAGAATGTTATCATACATGTGTCAAGTTAAAGTGACATTATGCCTATCCAACGGTAAAAGTGAGTGAACAGATAAAAGTCTAAATATGTTTTTAACTTACTTTACATGAATGATTAGTAACTCGCATGGTCTTAGGACATTTCTCTAAATATCCATTGGAATTTATATGTAACATTTAATTTATAAAAAAGAGTGGGGCAGTCTTTTTATATTTTGGTCAGTCAGTCTCTTCAGCTCAATTTGACATTGAAAAAATGAACATAATATATGTCACTTTAAATTGAAGCAAACATTAATTAGGGGCGTCATGGTGAGCACTGTATTTATAAATCTAATTATGCTATAGTAGTTAACTTAATTAAAATTTTAGAGATTAAATAGAATTAATTGAAGTTTGACTCTCAGAATGATTTTCATTGTTGCTCAATAACTTGATTCTAGATTTCTTTCATGTTAATGATTTGTCTCAATATATGAAAAAGTATGAGCTATTGACCAATATTTTGTAATGATTAGTCTAGTTGGTGAAATATTTACTTATTTGTTATTTTTATATTGGTACAAACATTTGTTTTTATTGATTGATTTAATCTTGAGTTTCTTAAAGTAACAAAGTATAAAATTAAATTGAAATGTCATTTTGACAATATTGAATAAATGAACTAAGTTTACAAAACTCCACTGATTACTATTTAGACTTGTTTCTATTAAACTTATAACAAGTACCCAATGATCTTTATAACTTGACTGACATATATGTGGCATTAAATAAATTATAATTTTTTACCACAGGTATGATTTTAACAACAATATTTTATGATTTTAACAACAGTATTTTTTCTAAAGGTGAATTGGGACTATATTTGGCTGTGAAATTGTCTGAAAAACAAAATCTGATTTTGATTTAATGTATATAGTTGGCAGGATCTGGTAGCCAGTGGTGTTGTGGAGTATATTGACCCGCTAGAGGAAGAATGTGTCATGTTAGCCATGTCACCTGACATTCTCATGGAGAAGGAGACACATTATTGTTCTACATACACTCATTGTGAAATCCATCCAGCCATGATCCTCGGAGTGTGTGCATCCATTATTCCATTCCCAGATCATAACCAGGTATATAACTTTATATTTTGCAGACACTAAATTTCTCTACGTCAATGTGATAATGCTTTAAAAGTTTGGTAATGTACTATTCATCATAATGAAAATATTACTTATATGATAAGTGTTACAGTATCTCTATTAAAGGCCCAGTATGCTTCATTATTACTATCATTTTAATTTCTCAAAAACTTTTGATTTTGGTATCTTGTTACAGTTTCCAAAAAATACCCATTTGTAATACACATGAAATATCTTATGCTTCTTTTGCTCTGTTGGCAATTAGTATAAATAGTGAATGAAGTGAAAATACAAAATACTTATTTTTTTACATTTTGCTACCTTTACAACACATTACTGCACATTTAGCGCTTCTTTCTTCAGTTTTTAAAGCATCTAACATGCTCTTAATCCATTATTAGAACATTATTAAACAGATGTTTGACATTTCTAAAGAATTAAAAAGATAAGGATTTCTGAAGCATAATGTGCCTTTAAAGTCTGATAAGCAAAGTAAGCTTGCTGTGTGCTCAGTAATTTCTTTATAAACACATAAATGATGAAGCATGTATTCTTTCATTGTTCATTGATGTCTTAGTGATTTAAATAGCACAAGCTTTTTGTGATTGATATTTTGTTCAACATTTTATCATTATATTTTCAGTCCCCACGTAACACCTACCAATCTGCTATGGGTAAGCAAGCTATGGGAGTATATATTACAAACTTTCATGTGCGTATGGATACACTAGCTCACGGACTACTTTATCCTCAGAAACCACTTGTAACTACACGTTCCATGGAATACCTGCGCTTTAGAGAATTACCTGCAGGTAAATAGTGCTAAGTACTTATTAAAAAAATCCTACTCGGCATCTTTCTTTATGTGGGTTTTTCTTTCCGCATTTACTAATTACCTATAGTAGTGTTTATACTTGAAATGCATGTTAATTATAAGTGTCATCTGTGAGGAAAAAAATGTGAGGTCTTGAATTGGTACGCTTCAGATAAAAATGCCACATTAACAAAAAAATTTTCCTTATTATAGATTAATTTAGATTCAAATTAAGATTATAAAAATAAACAATATAAATATGTTTCTATCCTTTACACTATTTCAGGTATTAACTCAATTGTGGCTATTTCTACATACACGGGATATAACCAGGAAGATTCTGTCATCCTGAACCAGTCTGCTGTGGAGAGAGGTTACTTCAGGTAAGTTCAAAATAATTTATGTGAAGAATTTTGATGTCACTTACCAAAAAACACTGGCTGGTACACTCATTACTTATTAGTTGCATTGTAACATTATTAAAATCTTGTGTTTAACAAAGAAGATGTATAACAAAAAATGAGGTTCAGGTGATACACACATGATGTTGTTTTAGTTCCCATCTTAATGTACAAAACGCAGATTTTTGAAAGCATATTTGACCTTTATTTCTCATTACTAAACAATAAGAGCAAATTAATTGCGAAGCTTTTCATTAGTGCCTGAAATGACAGTTCTTATTTGTTTTACACAGAAACAGAGAATTATATATTTTATAATACAGATATTTAGGAGATGAGGAGACATTTTGCATAGAAGTTGCTTACTTATATAATGTTTTTATTATTTAAATTTATTATTATATTTTTCGTAATAGGTCATTTTTCTTCCGAGCATATAAAGATTCCGAATCTAAGAAAGGTCTAGACCAGGAGGAAATCTTTGAGAAGCCTACTCGAGAAACTGTACAAGGTATGTTCAGCTTACGTGTTTCCATTGTCTAAATGATATTTATTTTTAGCTTAGCTATTCAAAGTATAGAGAGAGAGCTATTGTAGCACCCTGGCATCAGTGTTGGCATTATACTTTGGGTAAGTTTTTGTATGCAAGTTGATATCTCCAAAACTACTGAAGGGAATGAATTGAAACATCACACACTTACTTGAGAGTGTTATATCTGGTCACTGGCCAAAGCCCATTACTTGTAACAGGGATTTTGACAGAGTTATGGGCCTTTTTGAACTGAGAAAATTCTACATTATCCAGGCTCTTGTTTCACTATCAAGCACTGAGGATACTTACAGCTCTTATTATTTGTGTTTTGTTGTTGTTAACCATGATTTTACATTATCGTATCATTTACAACAAAATTATTTCCAAAACTTAGCCAAAATTGAGGCTTTCTATACACCACCCATTCCTTAAATGAAAGAAAGTTATTAATCTGTTCTGTTTGCTTTCTTTATGACAAAGTGGAAGTTTGGGAATATTTTCTGTCTTACTTTGCATTATATACAATGTCATGACTACTGAATGTATGTTTACAGGGATGAGACCAGCTATATATGACAAATTAGACGAGGACGGTATAATAGCCCCTGGTGTTAGAGTGTCTGGTGATGATGTACTGATTGGGAAAACTCTCTCATTACCTGCCAATGATGATGAGGTTAATATTTTATTCTTTACATTGAACATTATATAGTATCTTTGAAGTATATGCATTACTTGAGGGTTATAATGTGAACTTAACTGAAGCAATAGATATAAATAAGCCCATTATGACATCTATATAAAATGTGCAATGTGATAACATGATGTGTACTCCAGTTAACCTTTTGAAGTTACTAATCTATGCTGCTTAAACAGAGAGCCAGACCAGCCTAATCTTCTTATCTGTACTGTCTGACTAGATACTACTGGTTTAGTTTTAGTGTTATAGGATTAAAGTTATCAATAGATAAGAAACAAATTAAATCACAGTATTTTATGAGCAAAAGTTTTTTGTTTTTGTTTTTTCACAATAAAAATTACTTCCCATTTTACTTCCTGTATTATTATGGACCTAATAAGCAACAACATTGATTTTCATTCATATTTGTTTAACATTATTATATTAGTTTCTCTATTACAATTGTCTACTCTTTTTTATATGGGAAAAATATGTATTTTTTAGTTGGAAGGTACTGCTAAGAAATTCACTAAGAGAGATGCAAGTGTGTTTATGAGAAGAAGTGAGACAGGTATCATTGATCAGGTAACTAACACCACTTTCTTTATAGTTATAAAACTTGTGATTCTCAGAGATTTGTTGTCAGTCATCATTTGATCACGTCATTGAAGTTTTGCATAATTATAGTGTTTAATATATATTACACATATTTAAAGTGTTGAAATTTAAATAATAACCCCTCATCAGGTAAACAGTAGTGGTTATATCGCACCCTTTCCATTAATATTGAATCAAACATCCTCTCCTCAGGTAAATAGTAGCGGTTATATCAGATCATTTTCATTAATATAAATTAAAAACAAGCCACTTGGCTAGCCAATCAAGTGGCACATTATAAAAGACTGAAGTGTGCCCCATAAATTGAGGCTGCTCAGATAAAGACATCTTTGAAATTATTATTGGATAGTTCCTATGTGATATTTAGGACAAGACTAACTGACACACAAAATATTCAGGACTTAGCTTATCTTCATAATAATACCAAATAATTTAATTGTTACCAAAACATTGCATTGGAAACAATTGTTAGAATGATAACAAAGAAGTATATTGGTACCAAAATCATGTAATGATGTCAATTAAGTTGATGCTAAAGTTATGCAGTTATTACCAAAGAATTACATTGCTGCCGGTTTGTTCATTTATGTTAAGGATTGCATTGATACCAAGGCATTAATTAAATAATTTCAATTTGTTTGTAACAGGTGATGGTAACAATTAACCAGGAAGGATATAAATTTTGTAAGATCCGAGTAAGAACTGTCAAGACCCCTCAGATTGGTGACAAATTTGCTAGTCGTCATGGACAGAAAGGAACATGTGGAATCACTTACAGACAAGAGGTATGATTTATACATAGGAACATTTCTAATATGTCTGATAAAAAAAGGAACAGCTTGTAAAATAACAGTTAAATATTTCCAGTTTCGAGTTTTCCTTTATTGAGCAATTCACAGCTGATAAAAGAAGAAGTATTCCATAAATTAATGTTACAAAAGGTATTTTATCTGCATAAACCTAAACATTCCATCACCATCAAAGTAACTCTTAATCTTTCAATGTAAACAGTTAAAAAAATGGAATACAAATTTATAAATGAATGCTGTATGTAATGTTTACAGGACATGCCATTTACATGTGAAGGAATCACTCCAGACATTATCATTAATCCTCACGCTATTCCCAGTAGAATGACAATTGGCCATTTAATCGAGTGCCTACAAGGCAAAGTGGCTGCCAACAAAGGTGAGATAGGGGACGCTACACCCTTCAATGATTCTGTCAACGTACAGAAAGTCTCAGATCTACTTCATCAGTATGGCTATCAACAGAGAGGAAATGAGGTCAGTAATTGCTTTATTTGCCACTGCTTTGTTTCATTGTTTTCTATAGTTTTTTTTTTTAGAATTGTTGGAAAGGGTACAGATCTGTGCAATTGAGATATATTTGATTATAGTGAAATCAGGTGAATTAAGCCAAAATATTGAAAACAATATTGGAAAAAGAAAAAAATCAAACCCAGAAATTGTTGGTGATTTGTAATCAGTGTGACCTATCTTAAAAGAAAAGAAGGAAAAAAGCACTGAATTCATATACTAAATGTCATGATTGGATGATAAGATAAATGTGTTAACTCTTGTTTATATAGTAAAAATTGTCCTTTTTGGGTTACATTAAGTATTGATATATTATATAGCCATAAAAAAACAGTACAGGTGTTGAATCAGGTAACCATTAAAGTAACATTGGCAAACAGGAGATTGTTGATTCTATCAAGGTGTCTGAATTTGTGCTTTCAAAATAAAAGATAGTCGTAGGGGTCTCACTTCACATGAAAAAGCTGGAAAGTCTCTTTATAACCTTCAGTCCTTCACACAATAAGAATGACCTACAAAATAACAAAGAAGTGTTTTTTTGTTGTTTTTTCATTTATATACATTTTGTAATATAATTCTCACTTTTTCATACAGGTTTTATACAATGGATTTACTGGAAGAAAATTGAATGCACAGGTGTTTCTTGGACCTACATACTATCAGCGTCTGAAACATATGGTGGATGACAAGATCCACTCTAGAGCTAGAGGACCACTTCAGATACTCAATAGGCAACCTATGGAGGGTAGAGCTAGGTATATTTACTTTGATATCATTACCTTGATTAGTATAGTAGTATTTGCTAGCTACCTGAGGTTGTATTATTTCAATAAAGGAGAGAGAAAGGACTGAATGGATTATTGAGTACAAAACCTGTTGAAAATTACAGTTTGAATGATGTGTTATTTCTTTTAACATCATACTTTCTTCGGGAGTCTTCCCCATTCTTTCAAATATCTTGAAAGAGGTGCTTTACAAAGTATTAAATATTTACAGATCTCCAGTTCTTCATTTAACATAAGTAAGGGACTATGGATGTCAAGTATCATATTTACAACTCCAAACTTATAAATTAAACATAATCTATTGTACATTATTTAGGGATGGTGGATTACGTTTTGGAGAAATGGAACGTGACTGTCAGATAGCTCATGGTGCTGCACAATTCCTTCGGGAGAGATTGTTCGAGGCTTCAGATCCATACAGAGTTCATCTCTGTAATATTTGTGGTCTCATTGCCATAGCCAACCTCAGAAACCAAACGTTCGAGTGCAGAGGTTGTAAAAATAAAACACAGGTCAGTATGATTTAATATGTTAAATTTTGCATTCAGCCATAGGCATGATTTATTTGTCGATTGTCATATTTATTCCCTTCATAAGGTTGCTTTTCCAGCTAAGTAGGGAAAGGAATAAGTCAGTGTGCATCTTATTTGAGAGTTCAAACCCTAGACTTATGTAGATGAAAATTTACCCTTTGCTGTTTTAAATGATAATGGAGAATTAAATGATTTATGTGGAGGACTTGGCAGACACTTGCAACCAGTACAGAAGTCTATAGAGACACTTGTGAAGGAAATAAGAGATGTACAATCTTTTAAACCCAATCAAACAAATTTTTCAAATGGCAATAAATCATTTATAGTTAGATATCATTTTAAAACTAAGATTCATCCTTTTTGATAACATATTTGATTTTCATCTTTAATCATGACATTGATTTGTACATCCTACAAATTAAGAATAGATTTAAATTGAATGTTTGCGTTTTCATTTCAGATATCTCAAATACGTATCCCATATGCGTGCAAGTTGCTATTCCAAGAACTTATGTCAATGAGTATAGCACCTAGAATCATGGTGACCTGAGCTGACCTGGCAGCGTACAAGTTGTGAAAATAAATATGTGCCACATACAATCTGATTACACTGAATGATTCATAGTAAACTGGGATCATTTCATCTGACATCAGTGACCTTGACAGGTTTCCTAATGTAATGACAGCTGCCGTTGTGTTGAAATCAACGTAATCAATAATTGATATACAGTTTAGTGCATGTAATAATAAGTAAGACACTTGTATATAGTCATATTGTACTATTGTCTAAGTCACATTGTGGGAAAAGTTGGTTTTAAATGAAAGAATGTTTAGTTTGTTGTGACATTCTGAGGAAAGAAATACGTTTTGGAGTTAGTATGAGGAGACAATCGTGTGCAATTGGTGCAATTGAAAAAAAAAAAGGATTTGAAGTTTTGAATACTTAACTACCATGGTTGGTTTCAAAAACATTTGATATAAGAATTTTTTTGCTAGTAGAAGTTCTCGATTAAGAGCAGTTATTATTTCCACAAGTGTTTTTTTGCACATATAAATGATATTCCATTACATGTGTGCATTAATATCGGACAAAGTGGAGAAAATTGAGAATTACATCAATACGGCAATCGTTATACACCATTACCGCTTGAATCTTTCCTTTAAAAAGTAGGGATTGAAAATCCTTAAAATTCTATTAACAAATGCTTTCTCTTGTGTAATATCTATGACATTACTTGACATTATTTATCATATAATGATTGATGCAGTCATTTTGTATTATTTGTGTAATGTGGAAATTTTTAAGATGATGATAATGATGTAAATAGCATGATACATGCAAATAAAACGTTACATTTCAAAGAATGTTTCTTATATATTGAAATTTAGGTTTTTGCTTGAGCTTCACTCATTCATATATATGACCGTAACAAAATACTTCAGACCATTCCTAAGTTCTTGTAAACTGGCTTGGCAACGGTGAGTCAAATATTCAATATTTTCCGGTTGAATATTCTCCGTGCCAAAGAGCCATTTGTGATTTTTCAAAGAACACAAAATGAGGAATAATTACATTGAAATTGCATGCAGCAAAACATTACCAGCTTTAGTTTGACACTATACCTGGTCAACTAGCATTCTCTTTATTGTTTTATATTGAAGAAATTGTCCAAAAACGTTCTGCAAGATTTTTAACTTCAAATTAGCAGGATTATGATCCTCGATCAATAACAAAAATTTTAATGGACATAAGCCTACAACCTCTAAGAGAATGTGGAAGACAAGATTGGTTGATATTTCTATGCAAAGGGTTAAATTCAAAGTCAAATCTACCATTGGAACAATTACATTGACCTTAGTACTACTAAAAATATGCACAGTGATCATTTCAATAGATTACTGACGAGAACCATGGTTATAAAATATAGTTTCATTCTGGACACAATATATGACTGGATCTCACTCCCACCAATATAATACAACCAACAGTGATCCAGATTCCCTATAATAAAGTTTGAGTGGGGCAAGGAATTATAAGTTTTCTACAGCTACTTGCCCAAGGCACAGTGAATAAATGTTTACAAAATGTTTTACTGAAACTTCTAAAGATCAAGACCAGGTAGTATCAAATACGAGATGTTCTGATTAACACACTATTAAAATACCGGCGTTTAAAAGCGTGGTTCATGTCATAAGTTTATTATGCCCCCCTTCGAAGAAGAGGGGATATATTGTTTTGCTATGTCGGTCCGTCGGTAGACCACATGGATTCCGCTGATTATCTGAAAAACTGTTTATCACAAAGTGTTCATATTTCACATAATGATTGGTCATAACAAGTAGATGACCCCTAATGTTTTTTGGGTCACTAGGTCAAGGTCACAGGTGCCTTAAATATCGGAATGATTTCTGAACATTATCTTGGTTTCTATTCATCACAGTCTTCATATTTCACATATTGATTGGTGGTAACTAGTAGATGACCCCTATTGATTTTGGGGTCACTAGGTCTAAGGTTAAGGTCACAGGGCCATTGAATGGTAGTATGCTTTTAACTTATTATCTTGGTTACTATTTATTACAAAGTCTTCATATTTCACATATTAAGTGGTCATAACTAGTAGATAATCCCTGTTGACTTTGGGGTCAAAAGTCAAGGTCACAGGGTCCTAGGATTTCAGCTCATGATCTTGAAAGCTAATAATCACAAAGTCTTCATATTTCACACAGTGATTGATCATAACTAGTAGATGACGCCTATTGCTTTTGGGGTCACTAGTTAAAAGTTAAAGGTCACAGGGGCTTTAAATGTCAGAATGGTTTCCTCTTATTATTTTGAAAACTATGCACCACAAAGTCTTCATATTTCACATAGTGATTGGCCATAACTAGTAAGTGACTCCTGTCGATTTTGGGGTTACTAGGTCAATGGATAACCGCCTCCGTGGTCGAGGGGTTAGAGTCGATGACTTCTAATCCAGTTACCTCTCTGGCGTGGGTTCGATCCCCGGAGATGCTTTGGTAGTTTAGCGCGGAGGAAGGTAGTCTAGTACTGGTGTAACTCTCCAGGAACGATGGTTAGGAAACTACCCGCCTATATGACTGAAAGACTGTTGAGAAAAGGCGTAAAATGAAACAAACAAACAAAGAGGTCAAAGGTCACAAGGTCCTTGAATGTTAGTATGGTTTCCGCTTATTATCTTGAAAGCTTTTTATCACAAAGTCTTCATATTTCTAATATTGATTGGTCATAACTATTAGATGACTCCTTTTGATTTTTGGTCACTAATTCAAAGGTCAAGGTCACAGGGCCCTTAAATGTCAGAGTGGTTTCCGCTCATTATCTTGAAAACTTTTTATCACAAAGTCTTCATATTTTTCTTTTTTTCTATAACTAAACACTTCCATGTACCCATTTAAGGCAAGTTTCTATAAAAAAACAAACAATTATCATAGTATTGCAAGCAATCCATAAGTCCCCTACCAGATAGAACCCCATCAGCATTCTGAAGGGCCATTGGCCATTCACTAATGTGTAAATTTTTCTCTATTTTAAGTAAATTTGTTGGAAATGTTCTTTAAAAGTGATCACAGGAAAAAGTTTTTATGAACAGACAGACAGACGGACTGAAGGACACTCTAAAGTTAATATTTGAAACATCCCTGTTACCAAAATATAACATTTTAAAAAGCAAAATTCTTAAAGAGGAGATAACTCTGGAATTAAAGATGCAATTTCATAAAAAGTTTCAGCTCTTTTTGACTTATCACAAATATTGTTATATTTGCCATGTTTTAAGCCTATTTGTTGCCAAGGCAACCAATATTTTTTCAAAATAGGAAGAACAGATAAGACATGCATAATCTCAAGACTGCCATCTACCCACATGTCAAGTTTCATAAAAATATTTCCAGTACTTTTTGAGTTATCACTGGATTCAGTTTATGTGTAAAATTTGCAATATTTTCAGTCTATGTGTTGCCATAGCAACCAGAATTTTCAACATAGGAAGAAAAGAAAAAGACGTGTATAATCTTCAGACTGCCATCTATCCATATATCAAGTTTCATAAAAATATTTCTATTACTTTTTGCGTTAACACTGGATCCAGTTAATGTGTAAAATTTGCCATATTTTCAGCCTATTTGTTGCCATAGCAACCAGAATTTTCAACATAGGAAGACAAGAAAAAGACGTGCATAATCTCCATACTGCCATCTATCCATTTATCAAGTTTCATAAAAATATTTTCAGTACTTTTCAAGTTATCGCGGGATCCAGTTTTGTGGACGGACGGACGGACAGACGGACGGAGGGTAAACCTAAAGTCCCCTCCGGTAAACCGGTAGGGGACTAATAACCAATAATGTGAGTCATGTGCTAGAAAGGGGGGCGGGCATATGTGTCGTTTGTCATTTCTTGTTTTCATTAATTTCAATGGTTTAAAGTACATGTAATAAATAAAATCTGGAGATCTTAAATTTTATTTTCTAGTGGCTAGACCCTAACCCTGGCTAGAGGCTCGCTTTATTATAAATACTTGAACAGTTAGAAAAATACATATTACGTGACAACACATGTATATGTAAAAACCTTTGTGCGTAATTACAGGTATTCAGTACAGTATATTATATCTCTGTTTGAACAATCAAGATAAATCAATAGATATGCTCCACAGTTTAAATATCCAGTATCTACGTGCACTGCACATTTGTGTACTAGTTGTTTAATGAAAAAAGCAGGACTGATGGATCGAGAATTTTATTCATGTAAGTGACGTTACACATGCTACCCAACTATAGCATTTAGTTAACTTACCAGTGCGTGTTGCACGGAGGCGTGTTGCTGATAAGATTTTATTGCTTGCAATTACACGCGTCGAGATTACAGCATTATTAATCGTCGATTGTATAAGTAACTGCATTCGATGGATGGACAGGGCGTGAAAACGGACTAAAAACCTTTGCGCACAAAAGCCCTCCAGGACAAAGACCATCCAATCAAAAAATGAAAGTGGGCAAATTTAAAACCCTCCAGAATGAAACCTAAATTTTCTCACGTGTCAATTGTGTGGTGGAAACATCGTATGGCATGATTTTTAGTAAAATTAAATTAAACTATTTAAAATTCATGTAAATCCATTGATACTGACTACCGGTACTTGATTCGAAATGAAAAGTTGTCAAAATCGTCCGTAAAACGCGTTTTCTTTGCATAATCATAAGCCGATATAAACAGAAAATACGTTTGTATATTGAATTTTAAAATGAATATCTTTCATAGTCTTTAACAAAAAGGTTATTAAATCGGTGCAAAACATTTAAGTAAAAAGGGGCAATAACATTTTAGGATTATATGCCCTTGTGATATGGCATCATAATGTTTATGAACAAGTTGCAAGACCTATGATAGTTTTTGTTAAATTGACATTAACCTATTACCTTGAACATTGACCCTTGACCTTAAAATTGTTTTGAAAAGTACAACTCATCAATATCAAGATGTATCTCATATGGAAGTTATACTTTTCTTTGTTTGAATTTAATGACCATAAACAAAAGCTTAACCAACGCTTTCTCTTATGCCGACAAGTGGGTCACTTTTTTCTCTTCGGAAAGTGGAGCTCAAATGGAAGACGGATATGTTTGGATGGGATATATACTGAACCAAAAAAAGAAACTTTCGCAAAGTATGTGCCAGTTGTTCAAGGGTACCACTTAGCTGTACACACTTATATACATGTAGTAGCTTGTAAAACTCGCTTTGTTTGCAAAATCGGTCAGCTAATCCCCGTATAAAAGCCCGATATGTTTATTCAACGTAAAAATCGAGTTTCAAAAGGATTGAAAAACTGTACTAACATATGATATCTACATTCAAACTTGGAGAAAGTTTCTTTTTTGTTTCAGTATATGTTTGTTTAACCTTGTACTGAAAGACAATATGTTGCATCACAAACAAAATTGCATTACCTCACTCGGGCTTTGATTAGCATTTCTGTCTTGGTGGACTGTTAGACGCGAGATGATAATTCGTCAGCAAAGGAGCGGAACGTTATAAAAATAATCTTCGGGAGAAAGTTGTGGAATCGGCATTTCCAAAATGCCAGGCGCGGTATGTTTTTGAAGTCACTGCAATAATGAAGCAACATTCAGAAATCAGTGAAACTGATGCAAAAGAAACAGTTTTTAAGGACATGAATGGTGTATAAACAGTTTGGCAAGAAGTAGTTTTGTTCAACGCCATGAAAATAGATGCCTTATATAAATCTATAAAGAGGACGATAAATCAGCTTATTGAAACAGAAGGTAATGAGAGCGATGAAGCCCCTTAAAATAGATAAAAAAAATCCTTATGAGGTTTCTGTTGAATAAAATTCTTTGCATTTTCGTTATAACTCAGATGGACGAGGAAGACATAAACTTCAAAGGAAATTCGAACAGGAGTGAGCAGCATGTGCAGTGAACTACTCTACATTAATTTATCTGTTGTAAATCAGTGACAGGCAAACATAAAACTGCACTGTGCATTTCGTGCACATATAGATATAGAACTGTCTTAAGATTCGTTCATACGCGTTCCTGATCTGCGTAGAAAATATATTGTACAAATCCTTTCGTCGTTCTGTGCAATATTGTTCTGTGTACAGAAGGAGTGTACTTTCAATACTATTAACGTCATTATAACGTCTGGCGGCGTAAAACATGTTAATCAGCATTATAATTATTACTTAAAGGCCATATGCCGCTTTTCATGACACAGCATTGAATGCTGCATGATCAACGTGGAATAAATGGATCTGCGGATGTTTTTAAAATTTTACCATTACATTTTAAAAGCCGAGGCTAGTGGGCGTGGACGGTAGCTTGCAATTGTCACCACCATCCATGTACTGGCCCTGTCAATTGTTAGAGCCCTGCAAAGTTTTCGTCTTCTGCTGTTTTTTTGGTTTCCTTTAGGGATTCCATTTTATCAATTTGAATGACTGTCAGGGACAACACTATATCCATTTAAGATACCATTTAATCGTTTCTCCCTCATGTCTGTTCTTACACAGCACTCTAAGCATTATCCACAGTACAAGCTTCATGTATTTAACCTTCGGATAAAGATTCATAATAACATTTGATAGTTATTTCATTCTCAAGCATTCTTAAACAATAACAGGCATCCACTGTTGCCTCTTTATCCACAGAATACCGGTACTTGTCTTAACGTAGAAGAAAGTGAAACATATTCAGAGCAAACTATGTTGCATATTTCTCCGACCAAAATGCACATGAAGATATCGATCAAACTAATGAAGTACTTAGTGCCTATCAAAGCCAAAACTTGGCTGTACGTATTTATCACTTTTGAATTAAGATCAATTTAATCGTTTATTGTCACAATTATTTCTGAAAATAAACGTGTTACGTACATATGTATGTACAGAGTTATTGCACCAATATTAGCGTCAAGTTTAGCGTGACGCGCCATTTTATACGTCATTGTATTGACGTCATTATATGAGTTGGCTTCCGGTAATCAGAAATAAAACAACGTTATTGAAGAACCAGTGCAATCTTTTGATTATTTAGTGTTTACACAACATTTTGGTCCCGCGAACCGGATAACACTATGACAACAAAATTACGTTCTATACAGAAGGGTCACAAAGGCGCAGTTACACGACTCCTGAACAAATTCGAGATAATTCAGCGGGAGGCAGCCGATTACGAGGAACTTGTGACGATCATTGATTCCCTCAAAAAGAAACAGCATACGATCCCGGAGATACACTGAAAGATCCTTGATTCTTTTCAAGATGAAGAAGAAGAACAAATAGAAACAGAAATTCTTGAGCATGATGAGTATATATACATGTTAAAAACCAAGATACAGAAGATACATGATTTTAGGAAGGTATCAATTTCAAATTTGAACTACAATTCCCCAGCTCTAAACCCTAATGCTCAGCCATTTCAAGCGTCCGTATCAAGCGAAACATCCGAGATTTGTGCGCCAGGTATCAGCGAGAATACTTCCCAGATGCATTTCTTACCGTCCTTATCTCAAAGCTCAGTATATCACAAATTACCAAAGTTAGATTTGCCGAAGTTCGACGGAAATGTCCTTGACTGGTGTTCATTTTGGGATTCTTACGAGTCTGCTATACACACGAATCTTTCACTGAGCGGAGTACAGAAATTCAATTACTTGAAGTCGTGTCTTAAAAATGAAGCTTTGCAAACAATAGCTGGATTTGCCTTAACGAATGTTAATTATGAACAGGCTATTTCATTATTACATGAGAGATATGGTCAAAAGGACAGAATTATACAAACTTACATGAAAGCATTACTAGAAGTTCCAGCACCCAGGTACACTATACAGAGTGTTAGAAAATTCTATGATACAACAGAGTCTGACATATATCAGAGCATTAGCTTCACTAAATCAGAATGAGACTACATACGGTTCATTACTTACACCTGTTATCCTTCAAAAACTACCGCCAGAGGTCAGAACAAACATTACACGTGCGCACGGGATACAGTCTGGTCTTTGCGTGAATTGATGAAATGTATACTGAATGAAATCAATATTTTAGACGCTGGAAATTTGCTGAATACCCCTCAAGACTTCATTCCGACGGCAACTTTTTTAACAAAATCTGATTCCAGTAAGCCGGAAAGAAAAAATACATCCATACCAGGCCATTTACGACAACATAGACAGAGATGCTTGTTTTGTAAGGGAGAGCACTCTTGTATAGACTGTGTAAAATGTAAAGATCGTGAACAGAGAATGAAGATAGTGAAGGAAAGAAGGCTATGTTTTAATTGTCTGGGAAACCACAAGATTACAGACTGTAAGTCTAAATTCAAGTGTAAAATATGCTCACGCAGACATCATACTAGTATTTGTGGAGTAGAAAAAGAAGCCAAATCTACAGATAAGTATCCTGTTATCAACAATGAGAAAAAGAACTCCACTTCGGTATTACATTCTGCTCACTCTACCACACCAGGTCCTGTATTATTAAAGACAGCAGTTTCCATGGTAACCTCAAAAAGTACCTCCATTTCCGCCAATATCCTATTTGATGAAGGTTCCCAGAGTTCATTTATAAGTGAACACCTAGCCCAAAAATTACAATTGGAGCCCACCGGAAGTGAAACTTTATACATGTCGGGTTTCGGAGACACAGAGCGTCGCGTGCGACATTTAAGCAGAGCAACCGTGTATTTAGAAACACCAGAAGAAAATATTCCCATAAAGGTTTTGATTATTCCTGAAATTTCCACGCCACTGAAATCTCATCACAAACATGCTGGTCACCTTACTTATCTGAAAGGGCTCAAACTCGCACACCCAGTCTCAGGAGATGAAGATTTTGATATCGAGATTCTTATTGGTGCTGATCATTACTGGGACGTAGTACAAGATGAAGTTATCAGAGGTGACGGGCCTACAGCTATACTGTCTAAAATCGGATACCTTCTATCAGGACCATTGAAAACTGATCCTGAAATACATTCTACATCGATTCCCATCTGTAAAACTAACGTTATGACTGTTATTACACAAAATGAACTTAAAGTAGAGCATCTTAAGATAAAAGAGTCGGTCGGAGAAGGATATAAACCAAACCAACAATTATGCTACGAAAAAACACGCGAATATTCAGAAAATAGCATCACGTACAGTTTACCACAGAAAGATGACCACTACATTATATCACGAAACGAACATATAAGTAGATCCAGAACTATGCCCCACCATCCTGTGAGAAAAGACTCGGAGAAAATATGTGTTATAAATGACCGCACACTTATCTATACATTCATGTACACATATCTCATAGACCCATCTCATCTACTATACAGACGCAGGATTACCTCCCCTATTTACCCAGACGACAGAGAACTCACAACAAGGGGATTCAATGAGCCTGTCGAGGAACTGTACATACTCATAGATGCAACGCTTGAACGTTTCTTTTCAAGATGGAAACACAAATACCTAACCTTGTTACGAGAGTCTCACTAAAACTGAAGTAACATTGTACACGTGATTCACGTGCATTTGCCGGCAACAATTTTTCGCGCATGCCTTTAAAATATAAAGTGACATTTGCAATACGTTATATAATCAGTAAAACTTTACCGGTTAATTACAATAAGAGTATAATAACAATGATCTGAAAACTAATTGCAATAGTGGTTTACTATCAGAGACAGTTTATGAATTTAATTGATTGATCAAACTTGTAATTTAATTCACTAGATATATCTGATTTCAAAGTTTCTAAGTTACAATACTTCATTTCATTGAATTCAGTTTGTATAATTATTATTTTATTTTATATGATCTTGAACAAGCATTGTGGCCCCCGGAGTGTTACGTACATATGTATGTACAGAGTTATTGCGCCAATATTAGCGTCACGTTTAGCGTGACGCGCCATTTTATACGTTATTGTATTGACGTCATTATCTGAGTTGACTTCCGGTAATCAGAGATAAAACAACGTTATTGAAGAACCAGTGCAATCTTTTGATTATTTAGTGTTTACACAACAAAACGAATGGGAAACCATACAGATTTAAGAGAACACATTAGAGTACACATTTGTGGTTCGTAATTTGCCACGAAGTTTGACGAAAATGCCCGAAGAGTTGCGAACCCGTTAAGTGTTGTGTGCGAAAAGGAAAAACATGGATATTGGTTACAGTTTATAAAGGTAAATAAATAGACAATGATTTTGTATATATCTAATTACTTTTATCATTTGATCAAATGATTCTACATTTGTAACACATTCGAGTACACATTTGTGGTTCGTAATTTGCCACGAAGTTTGACGAAAATGCCCGAAGAGTTGCGAACCCGTTAAGTGTTGTGTGCGAAAAGGAAAAACATGGATATTGGTTACAGTTTATAAAGGTAAATAAATAGACAATGATTTTGTATATATCTAATTACTTTTATCATTTGATCAAATGATTCTACATTTGTAACATTATCAGAAACAATATAATATAATAATTATGATCTGATTAATGTTAAATAATTACTACATAAACATGTTTTAACTTGAAGGAAGATCTACGTAAACTTAAAGCAAGATAACAGATAAGGTACAAAGTATCAAGAACAACGTAAGTTTTAAAGTGACATACCAGTCTAAGAGTAAATGATTTATTTACATTTTGTCATATTTATTTACAAGTTATAATAAACGTCACAAGAGTAATCAATATCCCCCGTGAACCACATCCTAACACGATGCGCATTTTTTTTCTATTGAACATAGAAGAACCGAAAGTGTGTGTTATTTAAGAAATAATATATCCGAAACAGTGATTTTATCGCTCAATAACAATTTTATAAAGACAGTGTTTTTATATTTTATGCAGTTTTTGTACATTTTATCCTTAACATTTGTTATTATCAATAATTGTTAAAGTAGACAATCAATTAATTTGTCAGCTTGGCATTGAAAACATAAAGCACATTAATGTATATATTTAATAAATTATTAACGAAACATTAATACGGCACGTTGGAAAACGGTTAAGAGGGCGTTATATTTTGTATTTTAAGAGCTAGCTATAATGTTCATTTTGTTTTGTGAATACTTAAACAGATGTTGTTAAGACCAGAGCTCGAATGAGACAGCTGCATGTATAATATACTACATAACAATATTACGCATATAAACAATCAAAGTATAGTAAAACAATTACAAATCTTTTAAAAGTGTTATTAAATAAGTCTTTCTTGATACCATATCAATGTGACGTAGTCGTACAGCTCGATAAGATAAAGGTAGTACTATTTGTTTTTCTAAGGTTTCTGAATTAATACAGTGTTTATATGCTCCACAGTGCACTTCAATATGGCAATAAAAGTGACAAGTAACAATGCAACTTTAAACCCAACTTTTACCTTTGATAAAGTATGATTTAATAAAAGTGAATATGGTTAGCAATTTATATACCCAGTACTATGTAACTTAATTAGATCCTTAATCGGAAGTTTATTTGTCAGGAATACCGAAGGTTACGAATGTCTCGGGTAGACAGTCAACTAGACAATTTTAACCGTTCACTGCGCTTACGACTAGTGGCCAGTTTGAATACCTGTAGACAATCATAACGTAATAGAGAAATCAGTGTAACACATTGGAAATGATATAGATGGTAAAATAAAGGTGTATGTGAGATACTCGATAGTTGCAATGGTTAGGGAAGTTGTCCTGATATTGATTAGGTCGGAGCTGAGGCCTTGTCAGAGATGTCTGTGCTGTAAATATCATAAGTGTAACCCATTGGTTGCTGAATGTATGACAGTTAAATATGCCCTCGGGGCCTTTATTTATTTAGCGGGTTGATTATAATCTCGTTCTGGTCCTAATCTCGTTCCGGTCCTACTTTGCCGAGTAATAACGTCTTAATTCACTCATTTTCAAACAATGTGATACAACAGGATATATTTCTTTTCAATATCTTGAAACAAAAAGCATCAGACATTATTTTGTATTTGTTTGTGTTAAAAGGTTATCATAGAAAACGGAGACAGAAAATGCTGGAGATACAATGACTACCTTCAAGAGCCAAAACTTTTCTACTTGCTTCAACTTTACAGATTTTTCATCCAGACTGAATGAGCCAGAAGCTAAACTAATAATTGTAGACATAGCTAATGAAGTATCTACAAACCAGGGTTTGTGAAAATTACATTTCTACATTTCATTTCACCCAAATAATAAGGATTACAAGAGGATTAATAACCCTCCATGTTTCAGTTCAGCTAAATTGTACACCTACCAAGCTGTTTAAAGTTACGGTATTTGAGCTAACATTGAGAGATGACAATCTTAAGACAGTTTTGTAAACGATTTATCATAATATAACCTACCATCCTGGAGGAGAATTCTGTTAAAAATTCGAAAAAATTACCCTCTTCTAAATTTAAATGATTTTCTTCAATTAAAAGGCCACCCAAAGATACGGGAAAGTGAAGGTTTTGGTAAATCGGTGCAAAATAATGTAAACATACTTTTTTCTTTGGTTATTCAGCAAGAATGATTTTGATGAATCAAATTATTCTATGTAAGTTAATTTATGAAAATAGCCTGACAAATAAAATGTCTCCGTTTGAATTACAATTATAGTAACTATATGCTCAATTTATGAAAACGTCAACCTTATCGGTGTCAGTAACCATTAGAGCACAACGCTGACTGAATTAATTCAGACATTCAGACTTAATAAACTATTCAGACAAATTGTACAAATTAAACGTTTCATACTAAATAAAATAAACTAGACTTAAAAGCAAGCAACAACGTAAGAACACTACGAACACTACACGAATAACTAATTTAAAACTTGATAGTATTTTTTATTTCATTTTGTCTAAATATTAATGGTTTTATATTCCATTTATACAGTAGTTAAACCTGATATAGAAGACGACCAAAAAAGATGGCTGATTGTTGGGATATGCCTACACAGTGTTATATCTCCTGCATTAAGAAAGTACATACCACCTGTTGTAAGCCAACTCTACAACAAATTGAAGCAAACAGACAAGATAGACACACAAACATTTGCTAAACACATGAAGCGTTATAAACCAACAAACAAAGAATTGAACTACGAGGCGATCAATAACAACAGTGCCATACCAAAAGTGAAAGGGAAAAAGGATGAACAGAAATACAACTATAATGTAACAAGCGATGTGGATCTGACCAAACTATTCCTGGCTACAAACATGGCACATTATACCGGATTTGATGACACATGTGACTCATCGGCTCTCCTGGGAATCATTGTTAATATTGATTCATTTCAGACTTTGCCAAAACAGACTGCTGAAAAGGTAGTCAACAAGAATTTGCTATTGTTCGAGATTGATACTTATTTGGTTTAAACATATTTATTTCAGTTCGATTGCGAAACAATTTAAATTAATCACTTTCGAGTCAGTTTCCTGGAATCAACCAGTACTGGTGTCATATGAAGAAACATGGTCGAGACCCGATATGGGCTCAAACTCATAATCCCTGTGTTGAGAGGCAGACACCTTAACCACTAGACCACCGCTTCCCCTATACTTTTTAATACTTTACTTCACGCAGACCTAAGTTTGTAAACACAAATGTCAAAATATGTAGAAATAGATGTAAACATATGTTAATGCGATTAATATGCTTAATTTTGAATAGGAGAACAGCAAATGTTGCAAGCTTGGTTTTATTGAGCCTATACATTTGACCGGCTTAAAATCTTCAACTGTAACAAACTTTTGGACTTGCTTAAACAGGAACAAATACTTGTGAATTTTTATGTAACATGAGGTATACATGTAGATAAAATGATTTATCACACACCCGTGCCGATTTTGCGACTCCGTAAAAACGGTAAAGCACGGCCGTGCATATATTTTGACAGCGTTATACAAACATAGTGTAAAGACGCACTGAATGTTAGCGTTATACTATAGGTGCGTCAATGAAAAATTACTCTTATTTCACTTAAAACGGTCTTTATTTTGGGTATGTGATAAATAGAATATTAAATTCGTGTAAGGTCATTACTGAATTTATTGCACTCGTTGAATAAAATAATATTATGCTCGCCAGAGGCTCGCATAATATAATTTTATTCAACTCGTGCAATAAATTCAGTATTGAACTTACACTCATTCAATATCCTCTATTTATTTTACAAGTTGTTTTACAGGTACGTTCGGATATTCGAAATCCTTGGGCACATTGCAACTTTTCCGAGTGGGACGTGATCAAATATCAAAACTCATTCCAACTAATGAATCAGTTCATTAGAAATCTGTTACTTCCAGTTCAAGACGAGACAGCAATTCTTGGACAACTGTTACAATGGCAAACAAATGGTTAGTTAATATAGCATTGATAAAAATTTAAATATACATAATTTACAGCAAACTTATTTGTTTCAACATTCTTTACATATCGCTAAGAATATGTTAACATTACTTTACCACTTATTATATTTCGGTTAAGAAGACATTTTAACCTACATATATAATTTTCAAACACTTTGTTACAGGGCTGCAATTTTTGCAAGGAACAACACTTGGAGTTGAATTGATACAGGAACTGAAAAAAGAGACCAGAGCTTTATGTAAATATATTCTTGATATTGTTTTAAAAAATGACACGAGTTTTCAAGATGTTCACAGATCTTTATTGTCAATAGAGGGTTCGTTAAACAAAACATCTGAAAGAATAGATAATATTGAAACTGAAAGTTTACAGCTGAAAACCAACTTACAATCGTTGACAGATACAGTGACAGGTTTGCAAGATTCACAGAAAGAAAACTTTGAAAGTGTTGAAAGTGTGAAGACTGAAATCAGTGATATTCAATCCTGTATGGGTCATTCTCGGTCAGAAATTGCTAAATCTTCAAACAAAGTAACTCAATTAGAAAGTCGTTTAGACAATTTGTCACTCGACGTATATGGCAATGAGAGTGATTTAAACGATATGCAATCAGAAATAATATATGCTAGAACTGAAATAAACCACACGAACGCAAATGTAAATAGTGTGAAGAATGCATTAAAGGAGACACAAGAAGCACTTCAAAAAAGTACTCTTAATCTTCAGAGTACTAAAGCTGACTGTGCTAAAAATACAGCTGATATTGCCAACATCAATAAATACCTATCGTATGTCAGACCAAGTGGAAAAGTATTTTTTTATCCCCCGGACAGGATTTCTACTTTTGTAAGTCGAGAGGAACAATTGGAACAATTGAGAGATAGATTTAACATTCATAGTAGTGACACACATACACAAGTAATTTGTGGATTAGGGGGAATCGGGAAAACAACACTGGCTGTAGAATATGCATGGACCTTTCAAACATTTTATCCTGGAGGTGTGTTTTGGATGTCAGCGGAAACAAATGAAGCATTGGAAGATTCAGTCCAACGTCTTGCTATAGATATAAATATTCTCGGAAATAATACTAAAGAAACGCTCGTTAAAACACTTAAATGGTTGTCCTGTGTTCAAGAGAGTTGGCTCCTTGTTATCGACAACGTGGACATGGATGAAATTCAGGGAAGTGTGAATGAAATACTCTCACATTGGAAAAGGGGTTCAAAGGGGCATATCATTATCACTTCTCGGAGAGAAGCAGAGGACGCAAAAGAGACATTCAATGTGAGAGTGGAGGACTGCATCTCTTTGGATATTTTAAATAGAAACGAAAGTGTAAAATTTATGATGATACGTTCATGTCATAGTGGTAAAATTGACGAAAGTCTCATAGAATTAGCAGATGAGCTTGGTGGACTTCCACTCGCCTTGGAACAAGCGGCTGCTTATATAAAAGCTATACACTGTTCATTTGATGAGTATCTGAAGAAATTTAATAGGAAGAGACTAGGTGTCCTCAAAGCAATAAGACCACAACATGAAGTGTCGAAAGAACGTTTAGCGGTACGAACAACTTGGCAATTGAACTTTGAATATATTCAAAAACAATCTGAGGAACATGGACTTGGAAATTCAGCAATAACTGTGATGGAAATTGTGGCCTTCCTATATGCTGACGATATCCCGATGATTCTTTTAAATGTTGGTTCGCCAAACGTTCTTGACGAAGAACTACTCGACACTTTTGAAGAAGAATTAGGAATCAAGCAAGTTGCCGAAATACTATCACGATTTTCTTTGTTTAACAGATGTAGCACTAATAGCATGAGTGTGCATCGATTAGTTCAGGAAGTAATTCGACAGAATATAAAAGATGCAGAGAGAAATGCTTTCATCCTACAGTGTGCATCACGAATGGTCAATATGGCGTTAGAAAACACACAATCGCCAACGGATGCATTACAAGAGGAAAATATAGGGAGAGCTTCCTTACAAATGTGGAGTAAGTTAGCACTTAATGCAAATACTCTAAAAACTTATATGTTTGACTACACAAAAAGAAATGAAACATTGAAAGACATCTGCTTTAACATAGAAACAACAAGAATTTTACAAACTAGTGCAATATATCACAGTCTGTACCAAAGGCAGGACGAGGCCTTAGCATGCCAGGAGCAAATGCTGAGTATTATACCGGCTCTTACAATGTCAGAACGTGACTACAATTATCTAACTAGAATTAAGATACCTCTTCTACAGAATGATAGACTTATTCTTCAAAGTAGCATAACAATGGCTATAGCAGCAGAATCAGTTGCATCGTCAGATCCTAGTCAAGACCAAACTATCGCACTTTTAGATACAGAATCGTTGCACAAGATGGGGAATGATGCATTTAAGGAAGCAAGATACCAAGTTGCAATACAATGTTATTCTGAGGCGATCACAGCAAGTAATGGAAACATTGACATAGCAAAGTATCTTACGAACAGAAGTCTGGCATACTTTAAAATATGCGACTATGAGAATGCTTTACGTGATGCAGATAAGTGCATACAAATCGACCCGAAATCATACAAAGCCTATTGTTGGAAAGCATATGCAATAGGAAATCTCATACGTCTTGAACTTTTACCCAAATCCTGGGAGTCTGCCGGATTAGCTGCTGCAGCTGTTGCTGGACACCTTAACAAACATTGCTTACTTGAATACAGGATGAAAATTGAATATCCGGTGGTAAGATACAAAATTATCACAAACAAATCTGAACTTGGTAATGAGATATCGTCCATGATGAATAGGACTTATACAACTTTACTTCTGCGTAGAGGCAGATACCAAATTGCGCTTGATAAAGGGGAGATCACTACAAAAAGTGTTCAAGTAATTGGAGTTGAAGATGGTGTTGAAATTGAAAGTGCAATGGGCATTGCTTTGATAAATCCGAAAAAATACCTGCCCGACATTAAGATCGAGCAAGAAATAAAAATCTATTTTGAAAATGTCTCTTTTACAAACGAGACAGGTCAAATATTAGTAAGTGCTAATGTAAATGCAATATTTTATAGATGTAGATTCTCAAACGGTAAAAAGGGATGCGAAGACTTTCCTTCTTGTGACGGTAAAAACGGCTGTGTTAATTCAAATCCTGACGAATGTAATTATTTGTTTTCAGAACAAAGGAAAACGTCGTTCCCAAAATCGAGTGGAATCACTGGATTCCCAGGTATCAGTGTATGTCAAAATGGCAATACATTGTTAGATAATTGTGTTCTTGATAGGTGCGGTGGTGGTGGAACTTTAAGTATTCGAGGGGCTGTATTGAAGATAAAGAACAGTGTAATTCGTAATATGAGACAAATGGGCATTGAAGCAAGAGAGGGGGGTATTACCTTTGCTGAAAATTGTACAATTTGTGACAATCAGTTTCACGGGGTGGCTATAGGGCCAAAAGGTAAAGGACATGTAAAAAGTTGTATCATACAAAATAACAAAAGAGAAGGCATCTGGTGTGGAGGCAACCTGGAACCAAAAAAGAACTCAAGTTTGAAAATAATCTCAAAATCAGGAGGTGGGTCCACATGCGAGATATTGAATAATTTGATCTATCAAAATGGTATGTCAGGAATTTCATTAGATGGTGGGTCATATGATGTATCCGGAAACAGAATTTTTGACAATTGGCTTTGGGGAATGATGATAAAATCTCGATCAACAACACATATTTGCAACAACGATATATTTGAGAATAAATGCGGTGGTATAAGAATTGGAGTAAACTATTCAGCTGTAGTCGTATTAGATGGAAATTCCATCCGGGATCATACTGGCCCTGCTATTCACACAGAAGAAATTGCGTCTGACGTAGATACTTTTATGAGATCACAGCATTCAAGTGATAACCATGAAACGATGAAAGATATAGGCATGTTAGATGATGAGATCATTTTTTATTCAAACTTACCTATTATTACTACAAGAAATGTATTTGAGAAAAACAATAGCGGGAAGCAACATCCAAATAAAATATCAGTCCTTCTTGAAACGTGTTGTTTTTGCCATGTAAATTCCAAACATTTGAAATACTGTGGAAAATGTAAAAAAGCAAGCTATTGTTCAAAGGAGTGTCAGGAACAACACTGGAAACGACACAAGGGTGTATGCAAACTCATTGTTGAAAAATACACAATAGACATTAAAATGTCAGATACAGAGAAATGGAACGAATTTCTGTTTGATCCTGGAATGATAGCATTCCGAGGAAGAAATGCTCCATTACCAGGTTTAGGTGAAGGTCTACCACCAGACAAATTTAGTGAAAAGAGATTTATTGTGAAAATCCAGTCAGGGCACGAATATACTCCCTATAATCCTAACAAAGATTTAAGACTGTATGACCAAACACAGACGTTAGATATATTTTTCAGAAGTCCTGAAATCTATCATTTGGTTTGTGAGTGCGGAGTTTTAGCTGCATCAAGATTGACAACAAAGAAAATGTTTTGCTGGGCTTCTTTTAAAAGCAAAGGCAGCGTAATCCGCATCTACACAGACAACTTACCCCCTTTTCAAACATGGTAAAACTGGTACTTTTTGTGTACACTGAAT